>NC_139525.1:9505110-9589196 GCF_947247035.1 Vipera ursinii
CTTGACTCCTTGCGTGCAAGATGTGTCATTACCCAACTTAGATAACATCTTCAGTATTCAATCAGTGCTTATCAAACTTCACGGTTTCATATAGATTTGAACACGGCACTCCCCACTCCATCCGCAGCATTTCTCCAGATTCTTGACTAGTAGAAACCCTTCTTATTATCTGCCCCACGGTTCTTCAAATTGGAGATGTCACAAGGTCAATGTAAACACCTTGGCATTAACGACTCCGGTGTTGTACCTCTGATAGGTGTTTAGAGCTTCAATTACAAACCGAGAGTCGGAGAAGTGTGTGCCTGCGTGTGTGTGCCGTAATTAAGCATCAGATAAAGTATTCAAAGTTTATTTGATGTTGAGCCTTTTTAGAAAGAGTGCAGAGAAGAGCAACAAAGAGGATTAGGGGGCTGGTGGTTAAAACATATGAAGAACGGTTGCAAGAAGTGGATATGTCTAGTCTAATGAAAAGAAGAACTAGGGGGTGACATGATAGCAGTGTTCCAGTATCTAAGGGGTTACCACAAAGAAGGGGGGGGGGCTTTACTCATTTTCCAAAGCACTTGAAGACAGGGCAAGAAGCAATGGATAGACACTAATCAAGGAGAGAAGCAACCTGGAACTAAGGAGAAATTTCCTGACAGTGAGAACAATTAATCAGTGGAACAGCTTGCCTCCAAAAGTTGTGGGTGCTCCATTACCGGAGGCTTCCAAGAAGAGATTGGGCAGTCATTTGTCTGGAATGGCATAGGTCTCTTGTTTAAGCCAGGGGCTGGACTGAAAGACCTCCAAGGTCGCTTCCAAATATCTTAATTCTGTATTTTGGAGGTAATTCACTCAATCCAATAAAGATTTACAAAGCCAAAGCTTTCAGAATAATACTTCCAGGCTAGAATTGCCAAAATATGTATCTCAATTGAGCATTTTGAACCTAAAATTTGCTTCTTTTGCAGGGCCCATCTACAAAAAACAACCCCATGTCAGATGATCAACTACTCCCACATTATGGGAGACATAGATGTCCACAGTTTCCCCAATCAAGGACTGCAAAGCAGAGACACACACTCCAGAGCTACATCTTCTAGATACAAGTGGGAGATATTTGGATATGGTTATCTCTCTTTGATAGGTGGAAATCATGACATTTGGACTCCAGAATCTTTATCTGGGATGGAAGGTTTGAAGTCTTCTTACATAAACAAGAGAAACAAAACCACAAAAACAATCAAAGATTAGAGGAAGGAAGAATGCCACTATCAAAAGGGATGACATAGCATTTTTCTAGCTGTCCTATTTTTAAACTTTAAGATATCTGCATGTGCAATGTCTCTCAATGCAGGCAGTTTGGTGCATGCTTTGAGAGACAAACTGCATTGCAAAATTTTTGGAAAAACAGGCACTTCAGCCCAGAAAGACAGCCCAATTCATATACTTAGGACAAATGGATGCTGTACAAAACCTCAGACGTGAATATATTTCTCCAACATCCCTGCCTTTGAAATTTACCGGTATTTTTTTAAATATGCTGACTTGGCCGTCGGTTCAGTGGTGTCAAAACCCTTAGCTCAGTTGCCCAGAAATTCAATTATAAAACAGTGGGAATTTCTTAATCCCAGAGGCACCAAACAGAGACTAATTTACAACAAATCATCCAAGAAGTCATTTTAATCAGGGACTGATCTTATTCTCTAATCATCCAGAGGGCAGAATGAGAATCAAGAGGGCTCAATTGCAAGGAATGAGGTTTAGGCAAGATGCCAGGAGGAACCTGTTGACTGTACAAGCTGTTAGCCAGTGGAACAGCCTGCTACATGATGTGGGAAGGTCTCCTTCACTGGATTTTGTGACTCATTCAGAGGCTAAATGAATGATTCGGCCAGATGAAAGCTATTTACAAGGAAGTTCCTGACTTACAGCAGTTTATTTAGTGACTGTTCGAAGTTACAACGGCGTTGAAAAAAGTGACTTATGACCATTTTCACACTTATGACCGCTGCAGTATCCCGGTAGTCACGTGATTTAGATTTCGATTCTTGACAACTGACTCATATTTATGACGGTTGCATTGTCCCGGGTGTCACGCAATCCTCTTTTGTGACCTTCCGACAAGCAAAAGTCAATGGGGAAGCCAGATTCGCTTAACAACGGTGTTACTAATCTCACAACTGCAGTGACTCACTTAACAAATGCAGTAAGAAAAGTTGTAAAACTCACTTAACAAACTTCTCATTGAACAACATACATTCCGGCTCCATTGCCATCGTAAGTCAGGGGTCTTCAAACTTGGCAACTTTAAGACTTGTGGACTTCCAACTCTCAGAATTACTCAGCCAGGGCTGGCTGAGGAATTCTGGGAATTGAAGTCCACAAGTCTTAAAGTTGTCAAGTTTGAAGACCCTTGTCGTAAGTCAAGGACTATAATTCTATGCTACTTTCAAAGAGCAAGATGCAAAAATCAATCATGATTTTTATTCAACCAAATTAGGTTGCACCAGGAGACATTTATATTTTATTTTTATTTATTTTATTTTAATTCCATTTATATCCCGCCCTTCTCCGAAGACTCAGGGCGGCTTACAAGCTTAGCAGTAGCCTTCATTCTATGTACGGTATATGCCTGCTTATTAGGGCTTTCACACACCCCCCAAGCGGCATTATTACAAAGTCAGCTTAATTGCCCCCAACAATCTGGGTCCTCATTTTACCTACCTCGGAAGGATGGAAGGCTGAGTCAACCTTGAGCCTGGTGGGACTCGAACCTGCACTAATTGCAGGCAGCTGGTGTTACTTAAGGAGGCATTAGCCCACTGCTCCACCAAGGCTCTTATGTGGCTCTATATGATAAATGATAAGTGATTTTGAATCACTTATTCTTTTTTATTTATTGCAGAGATTCTGTTTTGGTGGTTCTTCAGTTTTTTAAAAGTTCTGTATAATCAGAGATGGTGAAATCCTCCTAAAATCCTTAAAAAAGCCAGAACTGAACATAGCCATCAAGGTCTTTGAATCCCAATTTCTTCCTAATTCAGGGAATTGGCTGAAATCACCTCCCTAATCCAGTATAATTTTTAAAATTTACAGACAAAAGAATCTGGATTATCCTGGCAATAATTATTCTTAATATTTTGAAAAAAAATCTTTGGGCTGAAATATAAACTTGTTGGTTCAGGTTTTATCCTCTGGAGGAAGAAACACATTTGCTCCATCATCTGTCTGGCAGCTCATCAAAGACATTCAAAATGTCAGTTTTTTGGCTGAACACCGACCAATCTTTTCCTTAGGATGGAATCGCCAAACCCCTTAGTCATCTTTTTCACTCTCCATGTATTTAACTTGCCAATTCCAATTTCTTTATTAAGATGCTCTTAATAATATTCTTGCTTTTTCCATTTTTTTAAAAAAGCACTTTTATGCACTGTTCTTTCCTTGAGAAGGTATGTCTCTGCCTCATAATTTTCTTTGTGCGTTATTCTTCCCCCCCCCCTATTATCTAATTCAACTTAAAATTCACTAAAAAGACGCTCTTGCTAAAAAAGTGATCTTGATGCCCTTGTTTCCAAACACTTCGCAATGGAAGAAGGAAAGAAAGCTTGCTTTGAGCGATCCTTAATGTTTCCACATTTAAGAGTCACTTTGGAGAGTGAGGTAAGCAGCATGTAAATTTAATAAATAAATAAAACAAAACAAACTCTTCCTGCCTGGTATTTTTGTTTCAGGCCTTAAACGTCCTAGGGCCAGGGGGAAAAAAAGAATAAAAATGATATTAAGGATACCACAAAAGCAGCAATGAGAATAATGACGAAAGGCCAATGTGAACATTTGATAAACCACCAGGGCAGGAAATGAAGAAACAACAAAAAAATAAATACAAATCGGATATTCTTTAGGATTAGCTTAGAGGGCCAGGTTCTTGAAAAAGTCAGCTTAGAAACAAAACGACTTTTTTGTTCCAAGGTCTTTCCAAACACTTCCCAGAGTTTTTAAAACACAACCTGTTCAGACAGACCTGCTGAGTGATTTCTTGGTCAAAAGCCCTTATCTTCTTCCCAAGACACGCCCATCAGCCCTCTCTATTCCACTATCTTTGTCCACCAGAAACCAACCCCAAACACCATTCTTGGTGAGAAAACCCCCTCTCTTCTGCTGACTCCATTTCCTGAGCTCCTTAACTCAATTCAGAACTCTGAAGCTACCCAAGGGACACCTAAACGGGACGTGGTGTTTCCATTTTTATTAGAGCCTTTGAGTGTTCCCACATCCCTTCCTTTCCATTCCTCTTCCTACTTTTCTCTAAAAAGGTAGAGGTTCCCCCGCACATGCGTGCTAGTCGTTTCTGACTCTAGGGGCCGGTGGTCATCTCCGTTTCAAAGCCGAAGAGCCAGCGCTTGTCCGAGGACGTCTCCGTGGTCATATGGCCGGCATGACTAGACGCCCAAGGCGCACGGAACGCTGTTACCTTCCCACCGCAGTGGTCCCTATTTTTCTATGTGCTTTCGAACTGCTAGGTTGGCAGAAGCTGGGACGAGTAACAGGCGCTCACTCTGCTACGCGGCACTCGGGATTTGACCCGCCAAACTGCCGACCATCTGATTGACAAGCTCAGTGTCCTAACCCACTGAGCCACCGCGTCCCTTTTCTCTAGCTCCCCGTATTTGTCTCTTCTTTCTACCTTTCTCATGGTACCCCTTCCTCCTTCCCTGCCCTCCCCTCTTCTTCCTCTCCCTGCTGCAGGAACCAAATTGCAAGCTTACCTGATGTTCTCAATTCTTTAAGGGCTCTCTAGCAGAGGGAAGGCGGACACAGGACCAGGCAGCTGTTTCCTAAGCCCAGCACGGGGCCATACTGCTCTCCATCCGCTTCTTACAAACAGCCGATGAAAAGGGAGAGCTCCAGTTGGCGTCACTGTTCAGATTTGGACTTTTGTTTTAAAAACCCAAGTCTGAAAGTTTGGCTTTCTGAATTCTGCGTGTCTTGGCAGAGAGGCTGGGCATGTTGTCTGTATCCTCTGGGGAAACTGAAATGAGAAATCCTCCTAGGATTTGGTGGGTGGCAGACAGGCAAAGGAGTTTTAACAAGGAGTTTGCAACTTCACCAGCTTTTCCCAGCCATGCCTGATGGGGTGAGTCACTTGGAAGAGGCTATATTTCGCTTAAGGGCCAAACTGGAAGAAGGTGAACAGAAATAAAAAATCTTCAGCCAGTTCTTCAGCAGAGGTCCGTCAAGAGCAGGGAGGACCCGCGCTCCAGCAGAACAGACCGTCCACAAAAAGGGGTAAGTTTTGGGGGAAAAAAGCAAAAATGCAATAAAACAGGAGTCTGGGTGTCCACCACGAGAAAGCATCTCTTTGGTCCTTGGTGGAGCCCTTTCCCAACGCTGCACAGAGGCCAAGTGGTGCTTCGGTTGTGGGCTGGCTTTTTAGCTGCTGTTTTTTTAACAAAAAAAGGGGGGAGGGGGGAAAAAAAAGCAGACAGCCTTCCAATGAGAAAGAAGAGCCACATTAATTTCCAGCCCTCTGGAAGAGCAGCTGTTTGCTTTGGGCCCAGACAGAGATACAGAGAGAGACACAGACAGATGTAGGCTCGAAAAATATTCTAGCTCCCTCAAATGTCACGAATGAATGAATTCTAGGATCTGCTGGGAAGTCTCTTTGTTGTCGAAATTCAAGGAGAATGTTTCTTCCTCCTGGTAAGATTCCCAGAGGAAGCAAATTAAAGCAGGGGGGGGAAAAGGTTGAGTTTTGTAAGCTTAAATTTTGCTCTCCCCAGGAATAGTCTATTTATAACACATAACCCTGGGCAAATAATACGCCTCTGTCAGGTTTGTAAGGAAAAACAAACCTTGGTTTATTAGATTTACAGAAACGGTTCTTTCCTGCAGAACTGGTTTGCTTTTTAAGACTATCTTTTAAAATGAACGCTGCTTTTAAAGCTCCGTTATTGTCAGAGGGTTGATTGCATTTATTTATTTGGCACCTTGCTCCAGACCCTCTTCTGGAAGGCAAGTATGAAGCAACAGCAGCGGAAACATTGGACCCCTAATTACAAACACCAGGCAGTCCTCGGCTTACGACCAAAATTAGGATCACCATTTCCATAGCTAAGCAAGGTGGGTCGTGCCCTAGTTTACGACTGTTTTTGCCATGGTTGTTAAACGAATCACTGCAGCTGTTGGGTGAATCCCATGGTTGTTAAACTAATTTAGCTTCCCCATCCCCCACCCCAAACTTTACTTGACAGTTGTTTAGGGAAGGTCGCCGATGGTAACCACACACGACCCCAGGATGCTTCAACCATTGTAAATATATGCCAGTTGCTCAAAACCTTGAATTTTGCTGATGTGCAGTGGGAATTCTGCAAGGGTCGTAAGTGCGAGGACTGCTTGCAAGTCCCTTTTTTTTCAGCGCTGATGTAACTTCGAATGATTGCCAAAGGAATGGTTGTAAATTGAGGAGTAACTGTAGAACAAAGCCAAGAGGCGTGGTGGAGCAGTGGTGAGAATACAGTACTGCAGGCAGACTCTGCCAGCTGTCAGCAGTTCGATCCTGACCGGCTCAAGGTTGACTCAGCCTTCCATCCTTCCAAAGTGGGTAAAATGAGAACTCAGATTGTTGGGGGCAAGAGGCTGACTCTGTAAACCGCTTAGAGAGGGATGAAAAGCACTGTGAAGCAGTATGTAAGTCTAAGTGCTATTGCTATGTAAGAGCCGTAGTGACACAGTGGTTAGAATGCCGTATTCCAAGCAAACTCTGCCCACAACTAGCAGTTCGATCCTGATGGGGCTCAAATTTGACTCAGCCTTCCATCTTTCCGAAGTTGATAAAATGAGGACCCAGATTGTTGGGGGGCGATATGATGACTCTGCAAACTGCCCAGAGAGGGCTGGAAAGCACTATGGGGCTGTATATAAGTCCAAGTGCTATT
Source organism: Vipera ursinii (assembly GCF_947247035.1). Classification (NCBI taxonomy): domain Eukaryota; kingdom Metazoa; phylum Chordata; class Lepidosauria; order Squamata; family Viperidae; genus Vipera; species Vipera ursinii. Next base: position 9,512,031 of record NC_139525.1, read on the forward strand.
GCAATTGCTAACTCTGCCCACAGCCTGTAGTTTGATCCTGACAGACTCAAGGTTGACTCAAGCCTTCCATCCGTCGGAGGTGGGTAAAATGAGGACCCAGATTGTTGGGGGACAAGAGGCTGATTCTGTAAACCACTTAGAGAGGGCTGTAAAGCACTGTGAAGCGGCATATAAGTCTAAGTGCTATTGCTACTATTCACTCCCTTGGGTGATTCAAAGGCAAGCAAGAAATTGCACTAACTTTGCAACAGTTTTTTTTTTTTAGGGATCTATAAGCATCCCGACTGGTTCTTTTGTCCCCCTTTAGCCATTTTCCTAAGTCATCCCAGGTCTTCTAATTGGAAATTAGTGTATTCATTGGTCCATTAACTCAGCTCCTCTAAAGACCTTTCGTCTGCTCGTTTAGCACGTAGCATTCTCTGTAGCCAGGCAGAACAAAGATCGCTCTTGTAAAAAAAACATTGGCCAATTGGCTTTTATTTTCAGACATTCAGGAAAAGAAGCCGGACCGCCTTGCTAACTGCAGAATGGGAACAGCAATAGCTACCTGTAGGTCAGAAAAGCCACCCGCCACTTCCCGGGTTCTTTTTTGCCCAGCTTTCTCTCACCTGGGCCTCTTCAGGTAAAGTAAGAGGGTTGCAACTTTCAATATAGCATCCAGAAGGGCTCCAGCTTTGGAAAAAAAGCTGCATCCATTTCAGTAAGGCAGGACTGAGAGAAGGGCGAAAGGGGCACGGATGCCAACCAAACAGTTGCTTAGAACATAGGAATAACAGGATAGGAAGGGACTGTGGAGGTCTTCTAGTCTAACCCTCTGCTCGAGCAGGGGATCTTATACCAGGGGTAGGCAACCTTGACTCTTTTATGACTCATGGACTTCAACTTCCAGAATTCCTGAGCCAGCCACGCTGAGGGGCAAGGGAGAGGTTTCCAAGCTGAGCCAGGGTGGCTCAGGAATTCTGGGAGTTGAAGTCCACGAGTCATAAAAGAGCCAAGGTTGCCTACCCCTGGCCTAGGCCTAGGCCGCTTTATGACTTGTGGACTTCAACTCCCAGAATTCCTGAGCCAGCCACACTGAGGGGAAAGGGAGAGGTTTCCAAGCTGAGCCAGGCTGGCTCAGGAATTCTGGGAGTTGAAGTCCACAAGTCATAAAAGAGCCAAGGTTGCCTACCCCTGCCCTCTAGACCATTCAAAACAAATGGCTGTCCAGTCTTGGTGTTGTAGCAAGAGGGCAAGCAGCATCCCACTCTCATTTGGTCACAAAGCCAAATGAGAGTGTCCCTATAATTTCACTTCTAGGAAAAGAACGTGCTTCCCTTAAGTCAAAACGAGTGGCAAAAAGAAAAGCAAAAAGTTCTCTACTTAAAAAGGTCTCTACTTAAACTATGAACCTATTTCAGCATCGGTGCCCCTTACAGAATATCTATAGGTATTCTCGGAGGCCCTTTCTAGTCCGATCCTCTGCTGAGCAAATGGCTGCCCAGTCTCGTCTCTAAGAACCTCCAGTGATGAAGCACCCACTGGTTCAAGCAAGCCGTTCCACTGGTTAATTATTCTCATCAACAGGAAATTCCTCCCGAGTTCTAAGGTTGGGTTTCTCCTTCATAAGCTTTCCTCTGTTACTTCTTGTCCTGCACCTCTTCCCTTTGGAGAGTAGATCCACCACCCCCTCTTCTCTGTGCCAGCCCCTCAAGTATTGGAAGACTGCTATCATGTCTACCATAGAGAGCGTCCTCTCGTATGGTATTGTGGTTTGGTATGCTGGTCTGACAGCCATGGACAGGAAAGTATTACAGAGGGTAGTGAGCACAGCACAAGACATTGTGGGCTGTTCCCTGACACCACTGGATGACCTCGCCAGGGCTCGTTGCCTTGGAAGAGTGAGGAAGATTCTCAGGGACGACTCACACCCTGGACGGTATCTCTTTACTCTCCTACCATCCGGTAGGAGATATAGGAACATAGCCAGCCGTACCAACAGGCTGAAAAATAGCTTTTATCCGTGGGCTGTTAGGCTTTTGAATGGGATATAATCTCTGTGAACTTATGCAGAATTGACTTGGGAGGCCGGTGTGTGGTGTAGTTGGTTCACATGGTGTGGTGGGATGGAGGGTTTGTTGTCACTGTGTGTTGGGGGGAGAGAGCACGGGGGGGGGGAGGCTCAGCTAATCTCAATGTACACATGTTGTACTTTGACAATAAAGGTTTATTATTATGTCACCCCTAGTCCTTCTCTTCATTAGACCTGACATACCGAGTTCCCTGCTCCTCGCTGCTCCGTTTAGCCTCCAAGACCCCTTATCATCTTACAATAAAAGGCTATGCTGAACAATAAGGAACACTTAGTTCCTTTTTTTTTTTTGCCAAAAGCACTTATTGGCTTACCTTCCCAGAGACTAAAATAAGCCTGCAGCCCTAACTGCACGCATACAATGTTTATCCAGGCTGCAGTAATGGAGAGAAATTCAGGTATTAGGTTACTTAACCTTCTACTACCCATGTTTTCATCCGAGTCCCTGAACATTTGAAAGGGATTCATTAGAACAAACCTCAGTTGGGAAAAGTCAGACCAGGCTCAGATTGCATCAAGAGATGTCAAGAGAAAGAGAGAGAGAGAGAGAGAGAGTGTGTGTGTAATTCCAAAGGATTCAGGAAAACAAACAGAGTGCAATTCGGTTTGTGTGGTAAAAGATTCCTTTGCAACCAACTTAACTGTGCCCAAACAGAGTAGATCCCAAACTTTAATTTTCTCCCAGTAAAACATTCTCCCAGTAAAACATTCTGCCGGCATCAAGCTCCCGGCGCCCTGTGCGTTCCCACAGAGAGGGACTCCTCAGGGTGCCACCGATCAGAGAATGTCGATTGGTGGCCCCCAGGGGGAGAGCATTCTCTGTGGGCGCTCCGGAACTATGGAATCAGTTACTGGTAGAGCTCCGGATGGCACCCGATCTTCGCTCCTTTCGCCGCGATCTAAAAACATTTTTATTCGAACAAGCCGGCCTGGCCTGATGGGGGATTGGTGGGGTTTTTATTGCTGTACTTTTGGGGTTTTTAGAAATGTATTGTATTAATTGTTTTTTAATGGGCAACTATTTAATCTTCTTTTAATATTTGTAACTTCGCATTTTATTCTTGCCCTGTTCACCTCCCTGAGTCCTTCGGGAGAAGGGCGGTATAGAAATATTAATAAACTAAACTAAACTACAGCTGACCAACTCAGGATCACAAACAATCTGGGTTGCGAAGCAACAACATCTGTAAACCACACCCATTAGATGTGTTAGATGGGGGTCTATGGAAGACATTTCAAGAGAACCAGATTACAAGCTACCAATGGAAGAAAAATATTTGTCTGAGTTGTTTATTTGGTAATTTGTTTGAGATCAACAGTCAAGCAGTAAACGAATACCCCAAAGAACTACCAACTCAAACAGTAAACAGTTAGGGGACCATCAAAAACAGGGCAAGGAACTAGTATATAAACAGAGAACAAACCCACTCCATTTTTAGCACTGATGATGTTACATAGTTGGGTAATAAAACGTCTACAAGAAAAGGACTCCACAGGTTACACGCTCATGCCTTTCAAAATACTTCAGTCTCCTGCAATGGATCTACACTGAATCCCCAATACTGGTAAACCACTGACATTCTGGTATCTGGTGGGAAAAACAACACATATTAAGGTGGGGAGTGAAAAGGCAGGTTAAGAAGTACATTAACCATCCACTTTCATGATTTCAGAAATACCGTATTGCAAGAAGTATCTCTGCATAGCTCTGATGAATACATCCTTCATATAAATAGTATGTTTTAGAGATAAGCCTTTCATTGCTCCCAGATGCTGTGTTTGCATACGTGTGCGTATGTGTTTTGCGCCTCAAGCTGCCAAAAATCTCTACTTTAGCTCTGCAATTTATGAATGGAAGTAAACAGCATTTCAATCCAATCAAATCCCAAAGGTTTCTTTTTTCCCCAAAAGGCAGTATTGGATTTTCTTGGTTGTTGTTGTTTTTTGTTTGAAAATGTTTCCCTTCTCATTGTTCAGTTCTCCAGTTCAGTTCTTCAGAACTGAAGAAGCCTCTTGGATGAGAAGCAAAATGTTTTCAAAGAAAAAACACACAAGAAAGTACACTTGCCTTTTGGAAAACCACTTTTGGGACAACCCCATGAGCTGAATGATTGAGAATTCCCATCAAGTAACAGCCCAGCCTCGATTCAAACCAGAAGAGTAAAGAGCTGAGTCAAAGTCCTTCTGCACAATCCCAGAAGCTCCTTGAATGCTTTGGACCAATCCCTCCTTCTCAGCTTAGCCCACCTCCCAGGATTGTTGTTTGTGGAGGAAAAAATATGAAAAAGTGAGTACTAAATATGAACAAGTGAGTACTAAATCTGCCCTCCCTTGGCCGGAGGAAAGGCAGAAGTTCAGTCTAACTAACAGAGGGGTCTTCAAACCTGACCCTTTTATGACTTGTGGACTTCAACTCCACACTGGCTGAGGAATTCTGGGAGTTGAAGTCCACAAGTCATAAAAGGGCCATGTTTGAAGACCCCTGAACCAACAAGTGGAACATAAACTAACCTGGTGACATCTAGTGGCATTAAATATCTGAACTGCCCTACCAGCAAAGATCATGCTGACCAGTAACTGATGGATTAGATGCCATGTACTCATTTTCAACTCCAGATAGATTTGACAGGCAATTATGGCAATTAAACTCCCAGCACATCTGGAAGGCACCGGATCGTAAGTGTTTGAAGAAATGGCACTGCCAAAAACTCTCAACTGAGCTGACTTAGTATCTATTAAGAGGTGTATATTTCCCCTTTGCTCTCTCTCTCTCTCTCTCTCTCTCTCTCTCTCTCTCTCTCTCTCTCTCTCCCTCTCTCTCTCTTTCTCTCTCCCTCTCCCTCTCTCTCTCTCAAAACTGAGATGGTATTGTCCCTGGTCAGTTCCATCCCTTGAAGGAATGGAAACCCACAGGAAAAGTGACCCAACAGGTTCCTCTGTCAGCAGACGTCACCATCCAGGTATTTTGATAAAGTTATCTTCCTGATCTGTGGGCTGGAACACCTGAGGTCTTGAAAACCCGCATTGCTTTCCACCAGATACAAGGAATCCTCGAATTACAGACATTTAAAGGTTCGGCGGGATTGAAAAAAAGTGACTTCTGACCGGTCCTTGCACTTGCAACAATCACAGCATCCCTGTGGTCGCATGATCAAAATTCGGTGCTTGGCAACCGGATGGTTGCAGCATCCCAGGTCACATGATCGCCACGTCCGTCTTTCTCAGGATGCTTCTGGCAAGCCAAAGTCAACGGGGGAAGCCAGATTTGCTTAACGACAGAGTGATTCACTTAATGATCGTGATTTTAAAAAGGGGATAAAATCGAGTGCAACTCATCTAACAAACCCATTGCTTAGCCATGGAAGGTCTGATCCCAATTGTGGTCATTAAGTCGACAGCTATTTGTACAGGTGCCCTTCAAGATACGCCGGGGGTGGGTGGGTGGGGCAGGGAGGGTGGTAGGAGATCTGGGCTGCACGAATGCCACTAACCACTAGATGGCACCAAAGGGAGGCTGAGAAATCTGAACTCTTTCCTGCCATCTAAGGAGCACCAATATATTTGCAGAGAGCTAGACTTTCTGAAATAAAACAGAACTGGAAGAGCTCACATTATTTTGAGCCAGCAAGGCCCCACAAAGCCCCAATGTGACAGGAAGGCACCAGTCTGAGGAAGATTACGATCCAAGTTTTGAATTACTTGTGATGGAAGAAGAAAGCCCGGTCTGCAGAAAATCAGCCTTCTCTTGTTAAAATATCTGAAGCCGAAAGCATGGGCTAGGAAGAAAGAATCAAATTCAATAATTCTCAGATGGCATTCAGACTCAAAAAGGCTGAAGATTAAGTAGCTGGTGAGAGAGCAAAGCAGCCGATTCTGCACAAGACTTTGCAGAAGAGGGCTGCAGATGTTGGAGGCTTAACAAGTCCTTGCTGGCTGAGGCTGATGGGAGACGAAGTCCAAACTCTTTGGAGCACGTAGCAGTCTGTTTTCCCTTCCTACCGTGATTTAAAAGACCTAAAGCATCTTCTTCAGAGGTTTACAAGCAGGACGCATCGCATCTTCACCCGAGTCACTCCAGGTAAGAATTTGGCAGGATGGAGCAAACCAGCAGGACTTGCAAGCGGGACGTTTGCCCCAAAGCCACACTCCCGAGCCCAATACAGCTCAGACTTAACAGTGGCTAGCTATTATGGGATAGCTCAACAAGAGGAGACAGGACCGCTTAGCCTCCCGTTCTGGGTCAAAGGACATGGGAGCAAAACCTTGAAAAGAGGGCGGTTTAGGATTGACTAGCAGGCGAGGGAGATGAAAGGAGAAAAAGAAAACAACAGCAAAAAAATAAATAAATCCAGAACTACCGTCTCTAAGATCCTTTTGGAGAAGAAATTGCTTTACCCCTTGCAAATGCTTTCATGCTGATTCCACCACCAAGACCAGGGGTCTTCAAACTTGGCTCTTTTATGACTTGTGGACTTCAACTCCCAGAATTCCTCAGCCAGCAAAGCTTGAAGTTTGAAGACCCCTGACCAAGACCCTATGCAGAGCAAATGCACTCTGGACATGTTCAGAAACAACTCTTCCTTGAGCTTCTGAGGCTCCCTCTCAATGAAATCCAGTAAGAGAACCCCCTCCAGAAACCCTGAAAGTTCCGGAGCCCCCTCCCCAGTCTTCCTTATTTCTTTTCTCCTCCTGCATTTCATTCCTGCGGCAACCGAGACGCGAACTTACCTCGCAGGGTCTCCGCACGACCGATGGACTCCTGCCCCGCCCCGCCCCTCCAGGAGGAGAACCATAGAGCGACGGGGCAGAGCGGATCCAAGGAGTACCCCGCCCCTAAGCGAAAGAAAGGGAGCGCAAAGGGGAAGAGATGCATGCTCCAAGACACTTCCGGATGCCAACAGAATAGATAGATAACCTTTATTGACATTTTTTTTTAAACTGTGGGCACACTGTGGCGCACATTAAAAACGAAATTCTGTCGCCTGGTCTCAAATGAGTGTACACATACGTAACACACACAGAGACATGCTGTATACATACATATATGTATATACCTACTACACCCTTACACATAAATACATATTAATCATTGTCCATCTTGAATACATAGCAGAAAGAGGAAGCCTGAGAGATCATGTAATCTCCCTATCTTTTCCACCTTTTGCCTGGAGGGAAAGGAATAATTACAAATTGTTATTTGCAAGATCCTAAGCTGTAGTCTTGTATGGCCATCTTATTGCTTTATTATTCTTAATAATAATAAAAATAATAATTTGAATAAATAATAAATAACAAACAACAAAAACAAAACAACAACAACAACAATAATAATAATAATAATATTAATAATAACAATAATAATAATAATACTTGAATTATTAAGTTTCCACCAGGCTTAGACTGTAAACCTAACTGTAGATTCCCAGTTATACTAAACTTTATTTACCTAATTTACATAGCCACTCAACTCTGCATGCAACAAGGGAGGACGGTGATGATGATTTTAGCTTATTAATTGGTCGCTAACCGTATTCCTATTCTACTGCAAATATTCATATTCTACTGCTAATGCATTTTAGGATAACAGATTCCTTTTCGGTTTAGCTGTTTGGATTAATCTTATTGGTTTCATAGATGCCCTGTCCCTACTTCTGTGTTATATTTCATTACTGTAGGCATATAGGGAACTCTGACTGGATCCTACCGTATTTTATTTTGTGATTTGCGGGTCGATAACCGAAATAGAATTTCTGCTTTTCTAGCGTCTTTTGCTGCGCAGATGGAAGTGGTCTCATAGGAACCGGAAATCAAGTTGTCCCCGCTTGAGCCTCTATGACAGTGTTTTTCAGCCTTAGAAACTACGTGGACCTCAAGACTCAGAAGGAATTCTGGGAGTTGAAGTCCATTCTGCTTAAAGTGGCTAAGGTTGGAAAAAGCTGCTTTACTGTACTGTATGGAGTAGAGGGTATTTACCCCCAAAGCTCTAGTCTTCTACATTGTGATTTCCGTGTTTTTCCCCCAGTGAAATTAGTGGTTCTCCCACTGGCAAATACAGAGTTTTCATTCACAATGCCCCTGCATTCTCCAATGTTGCATCCAGCCACATTTTAGCTGTACGTATTGTAGCTCTCAATCCCTGTGGTTAATTTTTGGTTCCGTGTGTTGTGACACCACAAGATATTAGTTGTATGAAGTAAATCCTGGTTTTAGTACAGTCACTCAGCATGTTGTGCAAAGACAAGCCACGGAAAAAGCAAAAGCAATAAAATACCAAATGAAATGCCTCTTTGTTGCAACTGCATTTTAAAACCAAACAATTTCATGTCAATGTCCATTTGCCCATATGAAACCAAACCAAACAATAACATCCCAGAAATGCTTGCAAAGGTATCAAAACCAAACAACAAAGCGTTTCTTAAATGTTACTTTTCTAAGTAACATTCTATCTAAGCCAACACATCTATATCCTTTTACTGTATTGTACTCAATTCATGTATTTAAGATGTTCTGCAAGGTTCTTCTTTTTTTTAAAAAGCCATACAAAAAATACCTGGAAAAGCATTGGACCCAATAGAAATAGACAGAATCTCAGTATGTCAATTACAAAAGTTGTATTATCCTACTTCCCAATACTTAAAAGTACCAAACCCAGGCAGACTTATCTGGTAGGCTGTGGGTAAAAATACTAACAGTATTAATCATAAACACAACAACATGCAAATAGAAATAGAATGACTGTGACAAAAGAAAGCAGAGGTAAGTACTAATAGTGGTGCCTTGGGTGCGATCCCAAAACATCTGGAGCACCATTTTGAACATCATTGGCAAAAAATCACCATCAAGTCCAGTCAGGCCATTCCAGGCACCAGGATCTCAGCCTGACCTCTTGCAGGTATTCCATAGTTACTTTTTGAAATTTTCCTTCATCTGTTTCATTTTAAATTATTGTTCTGAATTTTGCTTCTGTGCTTTGTGAGCTGGCCAGAGTGGAATAAATGGAATTAAGCTAAACCTGCGTGAAAAGCCCTTTTCGTACCACCAGAGGCCGCTCTACTCCACGATTGCAAGTGGGGTCGTTTCCTCCCCTTTCTAACCTTATCAAGAAATACTGAATATGTAGTCATGAACAGAAAAAGTGTGCCTGCCTTCCAGTTCTGTGTCAGTGACCAGAATGGGTTTTGCTAAAGTTAAAGAACAGCAGGCCAAGAGTGCTGCAAGGGGCAAACTCATCCATACGTTTTCTGTTGTACCCAGTGACTGGGGAATTGCTTGAGAACATGCCTGAAAGTCTTAGCAATTAACCTGCTTTTAGAAAAAAGAAAAAAAAAGAGGATACTATTTGAACAATATGCAGATTCCTTGAAATGGAGGAACCTTGACCAGTTTCCTGCTGATATTAAATTTTTCTCTCCCGAATTGCATTCAGCAGGCGTGGAAAAGTGATTCCCTTCGAATTGCTCTGTCTGATCCACATTGGTGTGCTGGAAGTTAGCTAAGCAGGACTTTTTGTGTCATGTTTTCTCCAGGAACTGATTTGTCTTCCTCCCCCAGCCAGCTTTGAGAAACAGCATCACCCATTCCTCCAACTGCTTTGAAAATTTGCTGTGATTAACATTGTCAGGTTTTCGGAATGGGCTAAGGAAGAATTTAGCCCCGGTTGCGATCCTAGCTCAGAGAATACAAATTATAATTGAGGAATCCTGAACATAAATGTCAACCCAGCCTTTTCCTTACTTCATTGGTGCATTTTTCTTCCGATTGGCCCCTGTCTAATTCAAATCAGAAGTCTATATATTTTAATAACAGAATTGGAAGGGACCTTGTAGGTCATCTAGTCCAACCCCCCCACCCTCCCCCGCCCAAGCAGGAAACTACACCATTTCTGGCAGATGCCAGTCCAGTCACTTCTTGAAGGCTTCCAGTGATGAAATTGACCAAAGTCTCAGGTACAACTTTGCTAAATTAGAAACTTTTCTGCAGACGGTAGTAAGTCTTAAATACAACGTTTGATTGTCCAGTGAAGATATCTGAGGGAACACCTGCTGCCGGGATCAAGTTCCCTTCGTCCAGTGCGCTCCCACAGGGAGGGTCTTCTCAGGGTGCCACCGGTAAGAGATTGCCGGCGGGTAACACCCAGGGATAGGGCCTTCTCAGTGGGGGCGCCTGCCCTTTGGAACCAGCTGCCAGTGGAGCTGAGGACTGCCCCCGACCTCCGTTCATTCCGCCGGGGCCTGAAGACCTGGCTCTTCGAGCTCTCTGGCCCAGGCTGAGGATTAATCTTATTTTAACTGGGGTTTTATTTATGCAGGGACAAATACAATTTTTTTAAAATTTGTTTTTAACTTTTGTATCTTGGTTTTTTAAACACCCTGTAAACCGCCCTGACTCCTTCGGGAAAGGGCGGTATATAAATGTAATAAAATAAATAAAATAAAATAAAAATAAAAAAGTCTATATTGAAAACTTCCAGGAATGAATCCACCCTGTTAAAGAGCTGGGCAAAAAACTGAGGATTTCATTTGCGTCCCTTTCACTTCCTGATCCTGGCATTTGAACCCTAATTTCAGAAAAGCCGCTGGAGCGGCGCAGGCATCCCAACAAATCCCAACCATTTAAAATACTGCGAGTCTCGAGGGAGAGTCTCCATCCTCCAGCTCACGGTTGTCCCAAAGGGACTTTTCCCCCCAAAAAAGGCAACTGGATGTTCTTTGTTTTTCTTGAAGATGAACTTCTTCAGTTCCTATTGCTGGTATCCGACTGGTTGTTTCCTCCCCCCCCCCCCCGCCGCCTTCTGCTCCAACTAGCAAGCAGCTACAAGCAGCTTTAAGATCCAGAGGGACACGTTTTATCACTGTCTTGCTCTGGGGGCAGAAATGGAAGCGCTTTCCAGGGCCTCTCGTGCCGAGCGGTTCCCAGAAGGAAGCAAGATGGTGACTCACTCCATGAGCTCAAAGTTTAAGCATTTCTGGCCTCCCTGGGAATGTTTCACAGGCCCTGCTTGGGATTCCGGAGGGCTGCTGGCACCTCGGGGGGGGGGAGGCGTGGGAGGGATCCGTTCCAGCCCCTGGCGGGTGGTGGCCAGGCCTGGTGTCCATGGGAATGACCCCTGTCTCTTGAACGGAATCCTGTTCCTTCTGGATGTTCACACCACCAGCTCCTTCAGTTGGCCCAAAAAAAGAAGAAGAAGCACAGGCCTCAGGCTCCGTTTTCAATTTCCCCGCCAAGAACCAGGGAACAACAGACAAAATAACAGAGTATCAGGAGTCGAAAGGGGCCTTGGAGGTCCTCAGGTCCAACCCTCTGCTGAAGCAGGGAACCCTGTACTGTGAGATGGTAGAGGTACTCCTGCTTGAGAAGGGGGCTGGACTAGATGACCTCCAAGGTCCCTTCCAGCTCTACTCTATTCTATTTCAGACAAACGGTTCTCCAATCTCTTCTTAAAGACTCCCAACGTTGGCGCACCCCCAGCTTCTGAAGGCAAGCGGATCCACTGATTGAATTGTTCGTAACTGTCAGGAAATTTCCCCTTCTTTCTAGGCTGGTTCTCCCCCTGGTTAGTTTCCCCTCTGTTGCTTCTTGTCCTGCCTTCAGGTGTAATTTCCCCCCCCCTTGTTTTCAATTTCCCCACCGGGGACCAGGAAGGGAGGATCTCAGTTCTCAGAAGGAAAAAAAAGATTTCTCCAATCTTTGAAATAAAACGACTGTGGCAAAAGAAAGCAAAGGCAACACCAATGGTAATAGGCACGTTGGGTGCAATCCTAAAATAACTCAGCCGCTTGAACGCCATTGGCATGGCCAAAATCACCACCAGTCAGTTGCAAAAGGCAGCATTACTTGGAATAAAGGTTTACATCCTGCAACTGGTTTTTTTTTCTCCCCACCTCCCTCCCTCTCCCTCTGCCTTCCTCCCTTTTCCTCCCTCCCTCCCTCTCCCTTTCCTTTCCCTCCCTCCCTCCCTCCCTCCCTTTCCCTCCCTCCCTCTGCCTCTCTCCCTTTTCCTCTCTCTCCCTCCCTCCCTCCCTCTCCCTCTGCTTTCGTCCCTTTCCCTCCCTCCCTCCCTCTGCCTCTCTCCCTTTCTCTCTCCCTCTCTATCCCTTTCCCTCCCTCCCTTTCCTTCCCTCCCTCTGCCTCTCTCTTTCTCCCTTTCTCCCTCCCTCCCTCTCCCTCTGCCTTCATCCCTTTCTCCCTCCCTCCCTCTCTCCATCTGCCTGCTTGCCTCCCTCCCTCTCTCTCTCTCTCTCTCTCTGCCTGCCTCCCTCTCTCTTTCCCTCCCTCTCTATCCCTCTGCCTCCCTCCCTCCCCCCTCCCCCCTCTGGTGGTGTCTGTCTGGTGGTTGAGCTGACATGCTGGAGCAACGGAGCAGATGGAAAGGGCTTCCGGTGACAGCCATCCATCTTGCATTGTGGGAATTCCAGAGAAGGAAAATGCCTTGAAGGAGAGCCAAACAAACAATCAATCTGTTAGCAGTGTGGGTTTAAAAAAAAATAGAGAGAGAGAGAGACGAACTATTGTATGGATTTGGAAGCCAGGGTGGCTTTGAAGATAGAACAGGGAAATTGGTCAGTTTTCAGTTCTAGGCCCTGGAGAAGAAGAACTGGCTTGGCTTACTCAGCAGCCTGATTTCAGAAGAAGAATGGGGGCCCTTTTCAAAAGGAGCCCCTTTAGTTTCTCCCAAGTGAAATGAGCTACGGTTCCTGGCTCACAGCGGTAGCATTGTGCACTGTCTGAAGGGATAAACTCGTAGTACTTTTGAACGCCTCTTCCTGGTGACTTGGGCCCGAGAGCGATGGCTTTACTAACAGGTGGGTCGCAGTTACGGAAACAATATGCGACTGTTACATGGGACCAGCTGCTTTGTGGTTTGGAAGGATTTGTGAGGAAGTGTCCAGATTTTCCATTGCTTTATTTCCAATATTTAGACAGCAGGGGAAGAAAAAAAAAAGCCATCTGCCTCGCTCCTTATAAGCACTTTGTTCGCCAATTAATTAATTATGTTTGCATTTTAAATGAATGTATTATCTTTCCTCTGCAATAATTTCTTTTCTTTTCTTTTCTTTTTTGGTTATATCCTTCTCTGGATGCTTCGTTTCCAGAATTTGGACATAGGGAAAATTGCAAGCTGCTTTGTTCCCAGGGGTTTACATTTCTGCCCTGTGTCTGGAGGGCTTAGATATTGGTATTTGAACTTAGATCTTTCTAACATTCGTATTTTATTGCGTCTTACTAATCTAGGTGAAAATGTTAATACAGATAGTCCTTGACTTACAATAGCGTGTTTACTGACTGTCTGAGGTTAGAGCAGCACTGGAAAAAGTCACTTGCGACCGTTTTTCACACGACCGCTGCAGCCTCTCTGTTGGTCACGTGATTAAAATTCAGATGCATGGCCACCGGCCCATATTTATGACGGTCGCAGCATCCCGGGGTCACGTGATCCCCTTTTGCGACCTTCTGACAAGCTGAGTCAATGGGGAAAGCCAGATTCACTTAACAACTGGGTTACTCGTGCAGTGATCCACTTAACAACTGTGGCAAGAAAGGTCGTAAAATGGGGCAGTACCCACTTAACCACCGTCTCACTCAGCAACAGAAATTTTAGACTGGATTGCGGTCGTAAGTCGAGCACTACCTGTACATATCGCCAGTCCACGTATGGTATGCCACACGCTAAATAAATAAAAGATGGGAATTGTAGTTCAGCATTCCCGCTCGGGTCAGATAATGAAAAATAGCTTAGTACCTGGCCTGGAATGTTGTTTAAGATCACCCTACTGGACCAACCGGCTGGGAATGATGGGAACTGAGTCGCACACTTTCCGAAAGGGGCCAGATTGGGAAATTGTGACGTAGCCGGATCCCTTGGGCTTCCAACGGCTACATCAAAGTGGCTGGGTGGCTCTTAGTATCTGCGGGGGAAGCAAAATCCACCAGGGCCCTCTGCAACTTTTAACCCAAGCCATTAGGTTGCAAACGCTCCACTTCCTTACACAGTGTAATATATGTTCGACATGGTCCATAATGGCCAAATATTTATGGAGTATTGAATATATGCCATGTGGGGATGGATGAGGAGAACACGGCTTGCACTGGGCTATCCGTTTCCTTGCCGTAGCCCAGGATAAAAAGCCTAGGTCTTGCTACGTTCACAAGGCAAGTGAAGGAGATGCGCTGAGCATTTAATGGGCACCACACTCGTTCACGAGGATACACATTCGTGCACACCGTTTGTCTGAAATGGTATAGGGTTTCCTGCCTGAGCAGGGGGTCGGACTAGAAGACCTCCGAGGTCCTTTCCCAGCTCTGTTATTCTGTTACAGCTAAGTTCAAGCAAATTGAAGCAGGGGTTGGAAACCACAGCCCTGGACAGAAGTGAAGGTTGCTCGGCTCCCCATAGTTCCAGGATGGGCAATTAACAGAGTACCAGAGTAGAGGAAGAGGAAGAGGAAGAGGAAGAGGAAGAGGAAGAGGAAGAGAAGAGAAGAGAAGAGAAGAGAAGAGAAGAGAAGAGAAGAGAAGAGAAGAGAAGAGAAGAGAAGAGAAGAGGCATTGACTTCTGACTTCCTATGTTGCAGTAAAAGGAAGCATTGATATGGAACCTCAACTTTTTACTCTTCCACAATATTATAAACTAGCCATTTCTATAATGACAAATGAATCTATTCACTAAAACCCAAAATCCCTCCCCCTTTTTTTGTTTTAGTCATCAAATTTTTGATACTTTGCTAAGCACTGGTGGTACTAGAACATTGTCATGTCCTAAAAGTGGCACAATCTGTGAAAAGGTTGAAAAGCCCTGGCCTACATCATCTGAATGAAGCAAACTGGGCAAAGATAAAACAGGTGAGGAGATCTTTAAGGGGGTCTCCTGGCCTTTCCACAGAGGTTACCTGCATTCACACAGCAGAGGTAACGGTGAGAAGCCTTGGAAGGTCTCACCTGTGGAAACAGGAGTGAAGAAGCAGCTGGAAGATGCTGCCTCCCGGATAACGTTGCTGATGTAGGGATGGCCCTTGCTTCCTGTGGGCTCAACCCCCAGCCATCTGCTAGCTGGCTGTAACTCTAGATTTGGCCTCTTCTGCTTCCCAGCCCCTCAAGCTGCTGACTCAAGAGCCGCTAATTGAAATGGCAGAGCGGGGAAGATTGGCAGGCGGGCGGAAATAGGTCTGATGGGAACTAAATGTGCTGTTAAAAACCAATTAAATTAAGACAGTTGCCTGGTCTAGCTGTCTATCCCTTCACTTGGGTCCATGTACCTGATAATGCTCAGAATACTCAGATCTTGGGAGAAGGGCACTAGGACAACCACGGTGTTCCCTACTGCTCTTAGGGGTGTCCGTTCTATGATGACAATGATGGAGGGACAGTCCAGTCTCTTCTTGAAAGCTTCCAGTGATGGAATTTCCAAAACCTCTGAGGGCAATCTGTTCCATTGGTTGATTGTTCTCACTGTCAGGGAATTTCTCCAGGTTGAATCTCTCCTTGATCGGTTTCCATCCGTTATTCCTTGTCTGGGCTTCAGGTGCTTTGGAAAATAGGTTGACCCCCTCCTCTCTGTGGCAGCCCCTCAAAAATATTGGAACTCTGCTGTCATATCTCCCCTGGTCCTTCTCTTCACTAGACTACCCATGTCCAGTTCCTGTAACCGTTCTTGGTAGGTTTTAGTCTTTGTTGCTTTAATTGGATATGCTTTGCAATTCACTTGCGCAAAGCCAACCATTCTATTATGTCCCATCTTTGCACTTAGGTTCTCCAGCATGATAGCAGTGGTACGATGGTAGTGTTCCAATCTCTCAGGGGCTGCCCCAAAGAAGAGGGAGTCAAGCTATTCTCCAAAGCACCTGAAGGCAGGACAAAAAGCAATGGATGGAAACTAACCACAAAGAGAGAAGCAATCTAGAACTAAGGAGAAACTTCCTGACAGTTAGAACAATTAACCAGTGGAACAACCTGCCTCCAGAAGCGGTGAATGCTCCAACACTGGAAGTCTTTAAGAAGAGACTGGACAGCCATTTGTCTGAAATGGTGTAGGGTTTCCTGCCTGCCTGAGCAGGGGGTTGGACCAGATGACCTCCAAGGTCCCTGCCAACTTTATTATTA
This sequence comes from Vipera ursinii, assembly GCF_947247035.1. NCBI lineage: Eukaryota > Metazoa > Chordata > Lepidosauria > Squamata > Viperidae > Vipera > Vipera ursinii. The sequence goes on from NC_139525.1 coordinate 9,528,199, forward strand.
TTAACTCCAACAAGTACACCGTGTGGAGGCTAGGCTGCTAGACAGGGAACGACCTAGAGTTGCCCTAGGGCTTCGCAGGCTGAATGGAGATGTGAACCTGGCTTCTAATCTGACCCTTCACTGTCACGCCATTCCTCCACTCTTATTATAACTCCCTGGGGTGCTTAGCTGCCACAGTTTCCTTCATCTGCTCCATAGAGAGAGAGAGAGAGCAGACATTGTAGTGGTATTCTGCAAATGCTCAAAGAAACGGAGATATTCAGCAGCCGAGGAGATTGGTCGTGAGGCAGAAAGCAGCTCTTGGTCCCTGGACTGGGTACCGATTCTAAGTAGCTCAGAATTCTGTCTCCAAACCAGCTGAAGCAGAGATGAGGTGGAAGGACTTTGTCTCTGCAGGTCAGGTGCTCCAGCACACCACTATATCCTCCTTTAAGCTCTTGTGGGGTGATGCGTCCTAACCCAAGGAAAAGACCCCCCCAGGAAGAAAACTCACATCCCAGCCTGTTTCTCCTTCACCCTGTGGCTTGCTTCCATCTTTACGGTATAGTTAGACCCGGCGGTGGGGGGAACATACAGTGACCTCCTGTGGGATGGATTATAAATATTTGATAGGTCTAATGTAATCATATACAATCGATGAGGACAAGAATATATACACCCCAGTTTTTACCTCCTCTGCATCTCTTCTGTTCCTCCCCACTTCTCCGCTTCTCTCTCTCTCTCTCTCTCTTTCGTGGCCTTTCATTAATGCATTCTCCATTTTACATTATTTATTAACTTCCTTCCCCTTTTTTTCCTTTTGAAAAAATAAATTAAATAACATTGGTTATCTGTCGTCTCAGACGCTCAGGCTAAGCCATTTAAGGAGGGGAGGGGAAGAGGGGGAAGAATTGCTGGTGGTCTTCTATTTTTCTCTTATAATTTAGAAAGCTTATCACGTCGGGGGAGGGGGGCATTGGCCCAGAGTGTCCTGTGCAATAGATCCACACATCACCCTGAGATCCAGGCCTTTCACTGCTCACTATCTCTCAGACTGATCTACTTCAAAGGGATATGGTGAGGGTGAAGCAGAGGCAAATGTGCTATGGAGATTGATTATGGACCTACTATGGTGGGTGGAATAATAATAATAATAATAATAATAATAATAATAATAATAATAATAATAATAATAATAATAACAACAACAACAACAACAACAACAACAACAACAACAACAACTTATTCTGGATACTGGATAGCTCTCTCTGCAGGATGGTGCTCTTAATTTGCAGAGGAAAAACATTAAGACCCTTCTTCTTGCAACCATTCAGAGCTCCCTTGTCATAGCAACTTTTTTTTTAAATTCCATTTATATCCTGCCCTTCTCCAAAGACTCAGGGCGGCTTACAAGCTTAGCAGTAGCCTTCATTCTATGTATATTCCTGCTTATTAGGGCTTTCACACACACCCCCAAGCGGCATTATTACAAAGTCAGCTTAATTGCCCCCAACAATCTGGGTCCTCATTTTACCTACCTCGGAAAGATGGAAGGCTGAGTCAACCTTGAGCCTGGTGGGATGCGAACCACCAAGCTCAAGGTTATGACCTCTACGTTGATCTTTTGTGTTGGCATGTCGTGCGATGCATGCACCAATCAACCGCTGTGAAAGGCCTGGCTCACGCAACACATTCAGAAGTTGTTGGTGTTTCCCCAACACCCTGAAACAACCCAATATGCTTTTACTCTAGCCTACCATGTCCTTACAGCCCCAATCATTCAATAATGATAAAAACCTCCTGAGTGGATGCAAATTGCTTTTCCAATCTGAGGAGCTTCATTCACTCCTGTCCATGTAGAGTTCAGCTTCCAAAAACAAAGAGAGCAACCTGAAATGTGGAACCCTCTGTTCCACATTCCATTATTGGGGGCAATTAAGCTGACTTTGTAATAATGCCGCTGGGGTGTGTGTGAAAGCCCTAATAAGCAGGCATATACAAAGAATGAAGGCTACTGCTAAGCTTGTAAGCCGCCCTGAGTCTTCGGAGAAGGGCGGGATATAAATGGAATTTTTTTTTTTAAAAAGTGGCTTATTTCAAGAAAAGATTATTTTTCAAGATAAGGTTTATTATTCGAGATTATTGAGGGCTTATTTTAAAAATAAGGTCAAATCTGGTGATTTGAATCTGTTGTGGTGAACCACAATAAATCACTGGTTCTGCCACTTCTCCATTTTCTGGGACCAATACTAAGCTGGCCATGGTGAACACCAACCCAGTAGGTTTTGTAGTGTTCCGGACGTTTCTGAATTACTATTCTCAAAAACTGTTGGGAATTAACCTCTTGGTGTCCTTTGCATCTGGATAGCTTCATGTCCCTTGTTTTTGTGTAGATAATGGGCCCATTGAAATGGTACCTCTAGCAGGCCTTTAAGCATGGGGAATAGATATGGGAGAAGACCTTTTCCAAGTCTTCCATCATGTCTTGGTTCACTTTTATTTTTTCTGGCTCTCCACTTCCTGAGGCCAGAATTCTGGGATCTGTGCCTGCTGGCCCAGATAAGCAGATGGATATGCATGAGCAAACGAAGCAATGGTTGATGGTGAGCACTAAATTATTCATCTCCTGACAGTGTGGTGTTCCGGTTGCTTCTGATCTCAATCAGCAGAAGAAGCCACAATGAGTTGAATGACTTGATATGGAGCATTTAGAGAAGCTTTCTCTTCCCTAGAAGTTGGACTCCCCAGATTAGGGACTTGTTGTTGCCTTCCTTTGCTCTGGAAGCCATTTGATGTCTTCCATCTGTTGTAGACCCGATTCCATCTTTCCCAGGGAGCCTAGACAATGGATTGTGGGAGATGCAGTTCAACATCTGTTGAGGGATACCAGGTTATCTGTTCATCCTCGGCCAGCAATCCCTTGGAAGCAGAGTTCTTTGCAGTAACTATCCCCGGCCTAAAAATGGTAGGCGTGGCTGAGCAATCAAAACCTTACTCTTTTTGTAACGCTGCTGATGTCCCTGTTTGGGAGTCATGGAAATCTCAGTACAGCTTTTGGGGAGGATGTGGGAGAAAGAGTTGAACTATAGGAAATAAATTCCTGAGTGCAACTCAGCCAGTATGGTCTGCTTTGGCTAGGAGGGTCATCCAACATCATTTTATCATTTTCCTTGTCGAGCTGGAGAGATAGATTCCCTGAGAAAAAAATCTCACATCTGGTTGTAATGGTTAAGACAGTGGTCCAGAAACCAAGACCATGTGAGTTATAGTCCAGCCTTAGGCATGAAAGTCAGCTGAGTGACTTTGAGGCAGTCCCTCTTTCTCAGCCTAACCCACTTTAGAAGATTTTCATTATGGGGAAAATATACTGCTCAAAAAAATAAAGGGAACACTTAAACAACACAATGTACTGTATTTAATAGTAGGATGTCTTATCTTGTGTTCCCTTTATTTTTTTGAGCAGTATAGGTATTAGGTGGTATGTTTGCTGCCTCGAGTTACTTCTAAAGTAATAAAGGCAGGGTAAATATCTACTAAGGGACGCGGTGGCTCAGTGCGTTAGGACGCTGAGCTTGTCGATCAGAAGGTCGGCAGTTTGGCAGGTCGAATCCCGAGTGCCGCATAGCAGAGTGAGCGCCTGTTACTCGTCCCACCTTCTGCCAACCTAGCAGTTCGAAAGCACGTAAAAAAATGCAAGTAGAAAAATAGGGACCACTCCGGTGGGAAGGTAACAGCGTTCCGTGCGCCTTTGGCGTCTAGTCATGCCGGCCACATGACCACGGAGACGTCCTCGGACAAGCGCTGGCTCTTCGGCTTTGAAACGGAGATGAGCACCGGCCCCTAGAGTCGGAAACGACTAGCACGCATGCGCAGGGGAACCTTTACCTTTACCTTTTTAAATATCTACTAATTACATAAATCTATGTACCTATGACTAAACAATGGATTATTAGCTCTATCTGGAGTCATTAAGAAGGCTGAGAACCTTCACAGACCAGATGTGCTAAAGATGTGCAGGACTACAACTCTTATTGTGTCCCTCAACAATATAGGATGATGTTACCCGTCATAAAATTGTGCCCAGTTGGGAGTGACAGCTAACGTAGTCCTCTGTATTTTGAGGGAGATTGCTTAGGAAAATCTGATAATTTTATATCTCAACTGACAGTCCAGCTGGGGGAATTCTTGATTTGTAATTCATTCTTTTATCCCTTCATATGTCACACCATCTGTTTTTTCCCTGGGTGAGCGTATAGAAATCTCTTGCTTTTCCTCAAAGTATTAATGAACGCTCATACATATGCATGTGCAACTCTTCTCCTATCACCAGCAAGATCCATGAAGCCTCTTTTTCACAGGAGTGGCTATGTCTTTATTTACTTCTCTCCCTACCCCTCCTTGCTGTCATGTTAAAGTCAGGAGCAATTCCTCTAAATTCCCAAGAGGCAAAGCAGAACTTCAGAGGTGTAATTAAGGGGCAACCAAATCTCCTTTGTTCCTTGTTTAAATGTCATTCCTTCAAACTGCAAAAAAAAAATCTGCTAACCTTTTTTACATTGGCCAAATAAGCCTCCTCACTTAATTCTTTTATAATAGGATTATATGGTATTTCCTGTTTTAAGGACCACCTGTAGTTTTGAAAACTACCAACTCTCACAGTGAGAGGTGACAGGCCAAACAGTGGATATGGCCAGGATAAAAAATTAGGTGTGATTTAATTTAAAATAATTACAATTCAATATCCGTTTCTCCTGCAGAAAGACAGACCGACTGACAAAAGTAGAGTCAAGTTCGCAAAACCATTTGTCATGATAAAAGTTAATGGTTGGGTTCTTGAGGAGCCGCATTTTATTTTGTGCAAATTTTTGGTGAACATTAAAGGTTATAGAATCTTTTGAAGTCATTTCCATTGGCCTGAGTGATACCTAGAGGTTTGTATTTTCAATTTTTCCTGATGAGCCCGTATGGCTCTCATGGTGTTTCTTTTCCTAAACACGACTAGAGTAACTCCAGAAGAAGGTATAATATCTTTAGATACTATTATCTCAGCTCTCACATCTCTGTCACAGGACATATCAAGAACAGTTCCTCCAGTCTGGGTCTCCTCCAGTGTTCTTCAATGGACTTCAGAGAAGCGAAAATCACTCCCTGAATTTCAACCCACTATGCTATTGCTAATAATTCTGGGAATTGAAGTCCACACATCTGGATAATGTTCTGGTTGGGGAAGTCTACCTGAGGGGCAGTTGATAAACATATTCCCATGATCTCCAAAGAAGTTTGTAGGTATTGGGGGGGGGGAAATGAACTTTGCAGCACCTTGGACAGCTCTTCCCATTGGTGGCTAAGGCAGTAATAGCCCAACCTTTGATCTCCAGATTTTAGACCAGGGGACTTCAAACTTGGCCCTTTTATGACTTGTGGATTTCAACTTCCAGAATTCCTCAGCTAGCGTGCCTGGCTGAGGAATTTTGGAAGTTGAACTCCACAAGTCATAAAAGGGCCAAGTTTGAAGACCCCTGTTTTACACCATCCTGCCTCCTTCTCTAAGAGTTGACTATGTTGCCTGGAGTTCAAGATAACTATGTACTAAGAGTTCTTGGGGCCCAAGATTGGAAAAGACTTGTCAGGTAATCTCCAGCTCTTTATCAGAAAACAATATACTATATATTTGAACTGTAAGATAATCCAGTGGCCACGCGACACATTAGAGACCATCCAAGGCACATCAAATCTAACCAGGTTGTGTCATGAATCCACATGTGGTTACACTGCCCACTGTCCACCCCCAGTTTCTGGCACTCATAAACCTGATTGTCTCTCAGATCAAGAAATTGCACATCTCTTTTCTGTAGTGTAAGTCCTATCTTGGGCAACATATAAAGGTTGCTAAATTTCCAGCAATAGCTATGTCTTGCAGAAGGCAGTTAATGCCATGTTCTTATTATTGTTTTGTTTTAGTGTGTGTGTGTGTGTGTGTGTATGTGTGTGTGTGTGACCATGAATAAATCATTTGATTTACATGGCCTTCTTGTAACGGTGTATCTGTCCATAAATGTCTATCTTGGTGGTGTGTTTCCAATTTCCACCACCCCACAGTGGATATTATACACAAGTGCCCATATTTTACTCCTGAAATTCTAAATTTCCCCTGGCCTAGAAAGCTCTGGGACTGTTGCTTTGTCTTCTCCTAGCAACAGAAAAAGTTCTGAAATCTGAACAGAATCCACCCAGCTTTAAACATGGCGAAGGTGTTGCTGTGCTGATTAACAACCTCACTGCACTGAAGGAGAACAAATGCAAGACACTTTTATTGGAGCATCAGCCATTTTGCGCCATGGACAACGCCATACACAGATATGTAGACCCTAGGTGCAAATCTATCTCAGCCATGGAAGATGACTAGGGGCAGTCCTACCTATTTTGCAGACGGTTGTATTGTGGGAGACAGAAATGAGGGGTGCTGTGTATGCCACCTTGCAATCCTGAGAAAAGGCAGAATATACAGTATCTGCAACAAATCGACAAAAAATCCAAACACACATCTGTGGCCAGCTCAGCAGACATCCACTCCTCCCCCCCACCCCATTTCAACCCTCCCTTCCTCCTCTTTGCAACCAGTCTCATTGGTGGGAGAAGTCCAGGATGCAACCAGTGCCAACGATGCAAATTCTCCAGTTACTTAAATAAAATTTTTACAGTGGGGTGGCAGGAAATGCATTTTCAGTTTATCTGCAGCTATTGGATTACCAGGAAATGGCTAGCTGGCCAGGAGCCAAGACTGTGCCTTAAAGCGATAGAGGAAAAAGGAGGAAAGCAGAAGAGAGAGAAGCACACTGTCTAACGAGCTAATCATGCTTTGTTGGACCTCCCGACTCCATTGCGATGCGGTTGACCTCTGACCAACGAAAGAGTAGAAAGCACAAACTGTGTGAGCACATTCTTCTCTGTGTCTGCCTCTCTCTTTGCAGAGAGAGAGAGAGAGAGGGCAAGAAACAGAGCTACACGAGGAATAGACTTTTATTTGAAAGTATCCACTCTTAGGCAGCCCGTCAAGTCTAGATCTGACTTAAAATTAAACAGCCTACAGCCAGGAGTAACTATCCATCCGTTACAGATTACCTGATGATCGGTGACTCTTCTGCTTTAAGCTAGCATGGCTTAGTGACTAATTACAACTGGGAAGACCCTACTTCAGGTTGGTGCTAAGCCATGTGAGCTTTACTACAGCACTTGAGTCCTGTCTCCCAGCCCACTCTGCGCCACAGGATCATTGTTATGGGTGAAAATTCAGGAGAAGGTACCCAATGGAGCAAATGCAAGGTGAAAATTCAACAAATAAGTTATGCTTACATTTCCTGGAGTTGCCCTTGTATATTAACCTCCCCCCCCAATTTATTTCTACCCTACCTATCTTTACAAATAACAACCCAAAGCAATGAACATGTCCAAAACGTCTTCCTCTTTCTCCTCCTATTTTCCCCACAAAACCCCTATGGGTCAGTTGGACAGAGAGAGAGAGAGAGAGAGAGAGAGCGATTGAGCCAAAGTCACTCAGCTGACTTTCCTGGCTAAGTTGGCACTAGAACTCTCGGTCTCCTGCTTTTTAGCCTTCACCACGAGACCAAATTCATTCTCTGAAGACAGACGCGAATGGCCTGTGTTGCCCTCTCTTTATCTGGTAACGCCTCAATGACCATCATCAAAAGCACATCTGCTTTTTAACCTGGAGGTAAGATGCGGTGGCTCAGTGGGTTAGGATGCTGAGCTTGTCAATCAGAAGGTCGGCAGTTTGGCGGGTCGAATCCCGAGTGCCGCGTAACAGAGTGAGCACCTGTTACTCGTCCCAGCTTCTGCCAACCTAGCAGTTCGAAAGCACGTAAAAATGCAAGTAGAAAAATAGGGACCACTCCGGTGGGAAGGTAACAGCGTTCCGTGCGCCTTTGGCGTCTAGTCATGCCGGCCACATGACCACGGAGACGTCCTCGGACAAGCGCTGGCTCTTCGGCTTTGAAACGGAGATGAGCACCGGCCCCTAGAGTCGGAAACGACTAGCACGTGTGTGCGGGGGAACCTTTACCTTTACTTTTTAAGATGCAACAAAAAACAAATACACTCAATATGGTTCCTCCAGATGTTCCCAGATGTCAGGAACTCTGACCAGGCCCATCGACCCATCATTCTACACCTGGTCAACTGAGAAGATCACCCCTCAAAATAGATATCTAGACTAGAAGGAGGAAGCCTGTAAAAAATTTGCCCTTTTAATAACTTCAAGGGAAACTGTAATGAATCCCTCCTGGATACTTTGTGAGATTTTTTTTAGAGCAAAATGAAATAGTTTCTCCAGGCATTTCGAACCGACTGGGGCATCGATGTCTGGTACCTATCTTGCAATCGCGTATATTTTTTCTCTAGGCGATGTTTTCCTTCCCATCAAGAGGTGGAGATTCGGTGTCGGTTTAGATTGGAGCTTTAAATCTTCCCTGGAGGGACAATGGGGTAGGGATGATCTCTTGGTGAAGATGATTGTAGGGGAAAGAAGAGCAATCTTTTCCTTACTTAGAGTCGAGATAAATGAGATACTGGTAAATATAATACAGGGGTCCTCAAACTTGGCCACTTTAAGACTTGTGGACTTCAGCTCCCAGAATTGCCCAGCCAGCCATGCTCCTTCCTTCCTTCCTTCCTTCCTTCCTTCCTTCCTTCCTTCCTTCCTTCCTTCCTTCCATCCTTCCTTCCTTCCTTCCTTCCTTCCTTCCTTCCTCCCTCCCTCCCTCCCTCCCTTCCTTCCTTCCTTCCTTCTGCCTTCTCATTCCATCATCGTCCTTCCCTCCTGCCTGCCTCCATCCCCTCCTTCCCCCCCATTCTTTTCCTCCCTTTCTCATTTCTTTCCATTTGCTCATTCCCATCATCTTCCTCCTTTTCTTCCTCCCTCCCTCCATCCATCTATCTATCTATCTATCTATCTATCTATCTATCTATCTATCTATCTATCTATCTACCTATCTATCTTCCATTATCTATCTATCTATCTATCTATCTATCTATCTATCTATCTATCTATCTATCTATCTATCTATCTATCTACCTATCTATCTTCCATTATCTATCTATCTATCTATCTATCTATCTATCTATCTATCTATCTATCCATCCATCCATCCATCCATCCATTTTTTTCTGATTCAGATATAAGCAGAGCAAGCTTCTGTTTAGGCAGCAATCTGAACAATATCTTATTCCTCTGAACCCAAGAACGAGAAGGAATTATTTTTTGTAAAGACATCAGATCACAAATCAAATTGATACAATCCCTTTATCAGTCAGAGGGGGTTGGGGGGGTGGACTAACTCGATTCCTGATTTCTTTCTGATTAGCCATTTTCCCCGCCGGCTTCCTTCTAGTGTTCAAAATGCTATTTTGTTTTTTTAAATTTATTATTATTATTATTATTATTATTATTATTATTATTATTATTATTATTATTATTATTATTATTTTATTATTTTTAAAAAAGACAAAGCCGCTACTTTTGGAGCCAAGAAGCCCTTAACGTTCCAGGCTTCCTCATCAAATGAGCAGGGGGGGGAAAGGAAAGCCAGGAGCTATTTCCGAGATCCATTAGCACTTTCTCTGCATTTTCTTTTCTTTCTTTCTTTTTTTTTTAATTTCCTGTGTGTGTCTTTCCATTTACTATCCAGCCCAGACTTTGCTTTCACAATCCAATAATAAACTGCCATGAATCAGCCTGAATGACTAAAAAAGAAGGAGAAAACAACTTGTGGCTGGCTATTGAGATGGGGAGGCGGGGGGGGGAGGACCAGCCCACTCCTCCCCCACCATGGAGGGGAGCAGAAGTTCTCCAGTCATGCCCACCTCCCTTTTCAATGCCACTGGGGACGGGGGGGGGAAAGAGAGGGATGTTGGTTTATAAAGAAGGGATGCGTTGCAACCGAATAACTGGACAACTGAACAATTGGACAACTGGACAACCATTTGTCTGAAATGGGATAGGGTCTCTTGCTTGAGCAGGGGCTTGGACTAGAAGACCTCCAAGGTCCCTTCCAACTCGGTTATTCTGTCATTGAAAAATTGTCTTTAGCAACAAGGTTAAAAAAAATGCCCCCCAACTCAGATCGTCAATTCCCTATCCTCCTGATAAGGTAAAGGTAAAGTTTCCCCTGCACATGCGTGCTAGTCGTTTCCGACTCTAGGGGCCGGTGCTCATCTCCGTTTCAAAGCCGAAGAGCCAGCACTTGTCCGAGGACGTCTCCGTGGTCATGTGGCCGGCATGACTGGACGCCAAAGGCGCACGGAACACTGTTACCTTCCCACCGTAGTGGTCCCTATTTTTCTACTTGCATTTTTATGTGCTTTCAAACTGCTAGGTTGGCAGAAGCTGGGACGAGTAACAGGCGCACACTCTGTTACGCGGCGCTCAGGATTCGACCCGCCAAACTGCTGACCTTCTGATCGACAAGCTCAGCGTCCCAACCCACTGAGCCACCGCGTCCCTCATCCTCCTGATAGACAGTGCGTAATTTTTTGAAAAACGTGGACATTCTGAGCATAGTTATATGTAAAAGAAGAGATATATGTTCACAGAAAACCCTGGAAAGACTTCTGGGTTCATTAAACCAGCTTCCACAGAATGCCCTCCAGATACTTCGATTTAAGAATTCACTAGCCAGGATGGAACTGGATCTGCCTTGGTCCTCTACCCAACTTGCTCAGCCTGAAGAAGCTCCTTGGATAAGCAGGGAAACGTTTCGAACCACGAAGCAAAGAGGTCCAGTTGCCGTGACTCAACTTCCAGACATAATTGACAAGAAAAAGTGTGTGTGGGGGGGAAGTAAATATTTTGGAGAGGGGGGGGATGGTTGGAAATAGGCGAGATCCATCCCATGCCAAGATTTATGAATAGGATCCTGAGCCAGGACCCAGAATTCTGAGACTTGAAGTTCATACCTCTGATATGACACCCTGGTTGTTGCAATCTAGGTTAAGCTGAACCAGCGTCATAGCTCCCAGGATAAAGTAAATGGGTTGCTTAAACCAAGAAGCATTAAGAAGGTCAACCAGAGTGGAGAACATGCAACCTTCCAGATGTTAATCTTCAGCTAATATTCCCCACTATTGATGAGTATCGATAAGGTTTAACAACTGTACTCATACGGGCAATGTTTCTGTACCTCTGTGGTATCTTAAAACCAGGTTAACAAATGCCAGTATCTGAGCTTATATGTATAAAACATGTGATGGCCAAATAAACAAACCACGCAAAGGAAACCTGGAATGCAAGCTAGCACTTCTGAAGGAAAGATTGAAAAAGAACATTGGAGGAGGGAGGGGGAAGAGGAGGAGATGGAGGAGGAGGGGGAGGGGGAGGGGAAGAGGGGGAGGAAGAGGAAGAGGAGGAAGATGGCTGTATACTTAGCATTGTGACAGAGCAGTTATGCATTAGGACTGGGGACAGACAAGTTTCCATTGAAAGACAGAAATGACTTGGTCAATCATTCTTTCTCAGCCCAACAATCTTAGATTGATAGAGACTCTCTTGGGATTTCATGTAGGGAGATTCCAGGCCACGGGTCAGATAGTTTTGTGGTGAAAACAGAACAGTCTCTCACACACAGACAACCCTCAGCCATCTCCTCAGCAAATAAGTGTGAGAATACCACCGTCCACTCCAGAGAATTTTTGAAATTCTCTTCTTTTTGAGCAAGATGTTCGCTTGCTTTTTCTTGTCATTAATCAAGCTAAATAAAAACAAACAGAAGGGCGGCGGGGGGGGGGAGAATACAATATTTTTTTCTTTTTTAAAAATGTACTCGTATAGGGCTTCTGATTATGCTGAATTGTATTATTTATCTATTTATTAAATGTATTAAGGGACGCGGTGGCTCAGTGGGTTAGGACGCTGAGCTTGTCGATCAGAAGGTCGGCAGTTTGGCGGGTCGAATCCCGAGTGCCGCGTAGCAGAGTGAGCGCCTGTTACTCGTCCCAGCTTCTGCCAACCTAGCAGTTCGAAAGCACGTAAAAATGCAAGTAGAAAAATAGGGACCACTACGGTGGGAAGGTAACAGCGTTCCGTGCGCCTTTGGCGTCTAGTCATGCTGGCCACATGACCACGGAGACGTCCTCAGACAAGCGCTGGCTCTTCGGCTTTGAAACGGAGATGAGCACCGGCCCCTAGAGTCGGAAACGACTAGCACGCATGTGCGGGGGAACCTTTACCTTTTACCTTTACCTTAAATGTATTAGGGTGGTTTGTGATTATAGTGAAATTTTACAGAGTTGAACAAAATAATGCAACGATGGGTTAGAATTAAAAATGATAGTGAACAAATAGTTATTAAAATGAACTTCAACAAGAAAAAAAAAAGACCACATCCAGGGAGGATTAATATACAACTGGGTCAGTTCTTTAATCTAGACCATATAAAAAACCTTAATGCAAGAGGATTTCTTAGACTGCCACTAACATATATCACTAACAGATGTTTGCTGGGTTTTACCCCCAAAAAATTCTTTCCTAAATCAGAAAGCTTAGATATTAGCACTGTACATGCTTTTTGTTGTTGTTAGTTGCGAAGTTGTGTCCGACCCATCGCGACCCTATGGACAATGTTCCTCCAGGCCTTCCTGTCCTCTACCATCTTCTGGAGTCCATTTAAGCTCACGCCTACTGCTTCAGTGACTCCATCCAGCCACCTCATTCTCTGTCGTCCTCCTCTTCTCTTGCCCTCAACCTTTCCCAGCATTAGGCTCTTCTCCAGTGAGTCCTTCCTTCTCATTAGGTGGCCAAAGGATTTGAGTTTTAGCTTCAGGATCTGGCCTTCTAAAGAGCAGTCAGGGTTGATCTCCTCTAGGACTGACCAGTTTGATCGCCTTGCAGTCCAAGGGACTCGCAGAAGTTTTCTCCAGCACCATAGTTCAAAGGCTTCAATTCTTTGGCGCTCAGCCTTTCTTATGGTCCAGCTTTCACTGCCATACATTGCAACTGGGAAGACCATAGCCTTGACTATACGCACTTTTGTTGACAGGGTGATGTCTCTGCTTTTTAGTGTGCTGTCTAGATTTGCCATGGCTTTCCTCCCGAGGAGCAAGCGTCTTTTAATTTCTTGGCTGCAGTCCCCGTCTGCAGTGATCTTGGAGCCCAGGAAAATAAAATCTATCACTACCTCCATTTCTTCCCCATCTATTTGCCAGAAATTGAGAGGGCCGGATGCCATCTGTACATGCTAAAGGACAATATAAAGGATAATACATTACCCTTTGTGTATCCTTTATACATAAAAAGGAATGACACTATTGTCCAGTCCACTTCCTACTAATTTTTATTTTTTTATTTTCCCGGTGAGACCTTTGAATGATTGACACTAGGACAGAAAGTACCTTGGCTGAGAGATAAAACCTGGTTTGGCTTGAGAAGAGCAACTAAGATGATCAAAGGCCCGGAGACTAAAACGGCTGCGGGACTTGGGTTTGGCTAGTCTAAAGAAAAGAAGAATCAGGGGACACATGATAGCAGAATTCCAGTAATTGAGGAGCTGCCACAAAGAAGAGGGGGTCACGTTAGTCACCAAAGCACCAGAGGGAAGGACGAGAAACAATGGTTGGAAACTGATCAAGGAGAGAAGCAACGTGGAATTAAGGAGAAACTTCCTAACAGTGAGGACAATCAACCAGTGGAACAGCTTGCCTCCAGAAATCGTGGGCACTCCATCACTGGAGGTTTTAAAGAAGAGACTAGACAATCACCTGTCTGAGATGGTATAGGTTCTCCTGCCTGAGCAGGGGGCTTGACTAGAAGACCTCCAAGATCCCTTCCAGCTCTATTCTACTCTACTCTACTCTACTCTACTCTACTCTACTCTACTCTACTCTACTCTACTCTGTTATTCTATTCTATTCCTATTCTACTCTACTCTACTCTACTCTACTCTACTCTACTCTACTCTACTCTACTCTACTCTACTCTATTTCTTGTTTCTGTTATTCTATTCTATTCTATTCTATTCTATTCTATTCTATTCTATTCTATTCTACTCTACTCTACTCTACTCTACTCTACTCTACTCTACTCTACTCTACTCTACTCTACCCTACTCTAAATGTCATTTGGCTTGGTTTTGCAGGTAGCCACCTTGGGCCATACTCTTATCTTCTACCTTCTGAAGCAGTAGCTGGTGATTTAGGAGACAACCTCAGGGCCCCTTTGAGTTTCTGGCTGCTCCAACTTAGCCTGCCAGGGTCAGTGTCACAGGAGAAGAGATGGGGTGTGAGCAGGCTCATCCACCTCTCCTGAGGTCATCTGAGAGGCTGAGGCTTCTGGCAAGGGCTGGGCACACCACAGTTGCTACTGTGTTGACTTTCTTGGCTGAAGACCAAAAAAAAGAGAAGAAAGAGAAGTTGAGAAGCTTCAGAAGGTGAATTCCTGTGAAAGTCAGGGAGGCAGGGGGTGAGGGGAGGCTCAGCGCATCCTGCCTGACCAGAGTTGATGGGACAACATCACCATTTGCCAACGTGCTATTTTCACGGCTGACATCCTATCTAGGGCTAAATATAGCCTTTTGGGGCTTCTAGGCTGTTAAACTTTAATAAACTGCTCTGCTCTGGATCACAACTGCCTTCCGTTTCTTAGTCATCCCCTCTGCCTTTGTCTGTCTCTGCAAATAAATAAATCTGACAGCAACTTTCCAGTTTTTCGAAGTTCTTCTAAAAGAGGGGGTTTTAACAGGAGGGAAGGTAGGAATAGATAATAAAGTTGGGAAGTGGTGCTGGAAGGCAGGAAAAAAGAACAAACCCAGTTATTTTAGGGATGATGAAAATGCCCCCAACTGCATTTTTAAAATGGGACGGAGCACAATTACAGCACAATCCTACGCCCACGGCTATTGAAAAAAATAAGCCCTCTGCCGCCTGTTTATTTGTGAAATAGGTACATAACCTGAATCTGTATACCTGAAATAATAATTCAAACGAAACATCAATAAAAAACAAAAGTGGAAAGAAAATACTGCTGGAATAAAAAAAGGCCAAAAGCCAAGATGATCAACTCAGTAATATTCAGGAAGGGTGTTTAAAAAGGATACGATGGGCTCTTTTCAGCCCATTTTCCCCTCCTTTAGTTTGAGTTGGCAGACACAATGGCAGAAGAAGATTAGGATGGCCAAAGGGGAGAGATGGAGAAGACTGGGCATCTCCTGGCAGCCACTTGCCAGATGAGCCTCAGAAGCTTTTGCCAAACTGAAAATTGTGCTGAGAAGACAAGGGTGGACTGAGAGGGTATATGGAAGAAGCTGCGGGAAGGGCAATAAAATTCCCATTGAGGTTGGCAAAGGAGTCAGAGAGAGCATTTGTGAGATTACTTCCTATGTGTACTGAAATTCAGCACCCACAGGACCGGATTGGGGCAGGGCAAGGATGACCAAGGATGGACCCGAATAGAGATCTCGGTATTCTTATTCTTAACAGCTACATTATAGTGGCTCTCAAGAAGACTCATGTAGTTTAGGAGTGTGTGTTTGTGTATCAGTGCATTGAGATTTAGATTATTTTCTGCTTAAAGATATTTTCCCATGCTAATATAACATGATTTGTTTAATTTTCAGCAGGACCCTTGTAAACCAAGGCTTATGGCTTAGTATGTTGCAGACAACACCCGACCAATTGTGATTTATTCAACAAACCATGATTAAAACAGGGTTAAGCCATGGCAGATCTAACCATGTGCTAAGACTAGCTGCCCCGGATTACAAAGCCAGCTTTTGAGGTTTCTCGCCCCATGGTTATTTTTCTCCGATCTTTCCCTGCTGGGGAACTCTGCCAATGCTCAGAAGCCCTCTTTCCTTCCTTTCCGGATGCAACGGGCTTTACTGTTGCATTTTTCCAGGATTATAAACCGTCCAATCTCGAAGGCCCCATGAGATCCGATTGATCTGAGCACTTAAAAGCTCCAATAATGCATTTCTGCTGAGAACTCAAGTGCTGTGAGTATGTGTGTGTGTGTGATTGTTTATTTTATTTGTCCCTACTTTCAAGTTGTTTCTGACTACAAGCGCTTCACCCAGACCAGTTGGGATGATGGTGGGGGGAAAGACATGGAAGGAGGTTTTGCACTTGTTCAAAGACATGGTCGCCTCGGAGAATTTTTTTTTTTTAAAAAAAGGGGGGGGTCAACGCAATTGATACTTGGTTCCCGGGGCTGGGCGATCCCGGCTTGAGGGACGGGCGAACGGGAGTCTCTATCTCCTCTCTCTCTCTCCTCTCTCTCTCTCTTCCTCCTCTCTCTCTTCTCTTTCTTTCTTTCTCTCTTCACTCTCTCTCTCTTCTCTCCCTCTCTTTCTCTCTCTTCTCTCCCTCTCTCCTCTCTCTCTCTCTTCACTCTCTCTCTCTTCTCTCCCTCTCTCCTCTCTCTCTCTCTTCCTCCTCTCTCTCTTCTCTTTCTCTTTCTTTCTCTCTTCACTCTCTCTCTCTTCTCTCCCTCTCTCCTCTCTCTTCTCTCTTTCTCCTCTCTCTCTCTTCTCTTTCTCCTCTCTCTCTCTCTCTCTCTCTTTCTCTCTCTTCCCTCCCTCTCTTTCTCCTCTCTCTCTCTCTCTCTCCTCTCTCTTTCTTTCTCTCTTCACTCTCTCTCTCTCTCCTCTCCCTCTCTCTTCTCTTTCTCCTTTCTCTCTCTCTCCCCTCCCCCTCTTCTCCCAGCCCCCCCCCCCAGCCTCGGAAATCCGTGCGGTTCCGCCGCTGGCTCTTTGCGTGGCAGGCAGCCCGGTTGGAAGGAGCGGACGGCGGGCGCGCGAGCCGGAGATCCCTCCCGGGGACGCCTAATGGGCCGATTCCATTTCAACGCCATGACGCCACTCGGAGAGCATTAATCGCTCCAGGAAAGTAAGAGAAAGGAAGGAGAGAGGGATTGGGGGGGGGGAGAGAAAGAGAGAGAGAGAATGGAGAGAAGGGGGCGGAGTCAGGGGGCGGAGTCCCCACCCCTCTCTTTTCCCCGCCCCCCCGTCCCTCCCTCCATTCACAAGCGCGCCTCTTTACATTCACAAAAAAAAAAAAAAAAACCAGACGGCTCGTCTCCGCCCCGCAGGGAGGTCCCTTCCCAGCCTCGGCCGGAGCCGCTGCGCTTTCGCGGGAGACGGCGCGGCTTTTCCTCGCCGCTGGCGGCCTCCCTTGGCTGCCACCCCGGGGGAGCGCCCGGCCAGACGCCCGGCGAGCGAGCGAGCGGCAGCGGCCTCGAGGTAAGCGCCCAGCGGCAGAGACCCGCGGGGGAGCTCGCTCCGGCTCTCCGATGGCTTTTTCTCCGAGGGGCAAAGCAGGCGGCCGTCTTGGGCTCCGGGGCGCCGGGCTTCTCCCCTCCGGTCTTTTTAGCCAGCCTAGGCTCCATCCTTCGGGGACCGGCCCTGGACGGGGGACCGGGGAGATTTTTCTCGACGGCTCCTGCCCCTAAATCAGCCGGCCCTTTTCAACGGGCACTTGGGTGCAAGCCGCCGGCAGGGCTTGGCCAAGCCCCGGGCGGCCGTTCACGGGGGAATTTTCCCCCGGGTGGGGAAGCTTTCGACGTGGACAACGAGCCGGAGAAACCCGACCGACCTTGGCGCCCGGGGCGTCTTCTCGGAGCTCTCGGCGCTGCCTGGATGGGTGGATGGATGGGTGGATGGATGGGTGGATGGATGGATGGATGGATGGATGGGTGGGTGGGGTCGCTCCTTTGAGGGAGGGGGCGAGCCGCAAAAGGCGCGGGGACTGGAAGGGGCCGCGACTCGCCCCGTCCTCGGCTCGCTCCGACCGGGCTCAGGAGGAGACGCGGATGCCTTCGGAAGCGACTTTTCTCCTTCGTGGACAGGATCTCAGCCTTGACGGCCTTGACCCAAATAAGGGACGAACCACCTCGATCCTGTGGTGGATCTCGCCGGGTTTGAGCATAGAACGTTAACCCCCCCCCCCTACAGAAGAAGGAGGAGGGGGTGGACCTTCCAGTTTGCGGGATCTTGTATTTTGCTCACTTCTCCTCCCCTGCAAATATGGTACACGGATTGAAGAGCTCAAAAATAAAATCAAATCGTTTAGAATTAACGATGTTGCAGCCTGGGGGTGGGGGTGAGGGTGGGATTTTGTGGAAGGAGAAATGAGCGGAGCATTTCTGTCCCATCCCACCCTCCCCAGAATCGGGAGCAGGAGAATGTCTGGCCAGAGAAGGCAAGATATATATACTTTGCCAGGCTACTGTTAAGTTGTCAGTTGGACAATTCCAGTTCAGATCTTCCTTCTGCCCACTGGGACGTTTGGCGATCCCTAATAATCCGACAGGTGGTTTTTTTAAAAAAAATAAAAATAAAAATAGTATCCCTAATGTTCAAGAAAGTGGCAAGGTTTATGGATCTCTTCTAGCAAAATAAAATAAAATAAAAAATGACTAGGGCATTCTCCGACCTTGACTATTATGGGTAAAATAGCCAGATGAAATGTTCACAATCTGCCTTGGGATCGTGGATGGATTCTATCTTGACTATCTTGACTTCTTAGAGGTATTTTGGGTGTCTGCTGCAGAGATTGGGTTGGGGGGTGGGGTGGGGGTCTTCGTAGTCTTTTCTACCAAACTTTAAGGTCTTGGGGGATGGCAGGATTCCAGTGACAGGAGTGGATGTGGCTGCACCCCAAAAAATCGGGGCGCTCTCTTCATTATTCTAAGTATCCTTGAAGTAGCCAAAATGCAGGCTCAGCTGAGGTTTTGATAGGCTGTCCAAACTAGAGATAGGAAATAATTTGGGAAAGTGGGGGGTGGGGGTGGGGAAGAACCGGTTATCCAGCTGTTTGGAATGAGACCCATGGATTCCCTGGGTCAGTTGGGCAAATAAGAAACCCAGAGAGGGGGCTGCCTGAGCAGCTGGGAGGAGGGGGGGGGAAACGATCCAAGAGCAGCGATGAAAAAAGGGGAAGATAACTTTTTGAGAAGAGGAGGTTTGCGAATAAATTTGCAGCAGGTAATTTGGCCGTCAGTGATCAAACTCACTGGGAAAAGGCCAATGGTGTTTGGAACGGTCAGCAGTAAAAGGAAAGGAGACCACCAGAAAAGGGGTCGTGAGATGCCATGGAAGCTGACACAAACCGGAGCAGAAAAATTGAAAGAAGCTGTAAAACATCGGAAAATGTGGAAAGGGCTGATCCATGGAATCAACAAGGACCCGGTTGAACAAATAGCATCCTCATCATTTTGCAAAAGGTTTTTTTTTTTAAAAAAAAAAAGGGAAGGAACCTGATTGCTTATCATTGACCGTTGGCGCTCCCTCGAGGTATTCTGTTATAAAAACCCATCGCCTTTGATCTACACAGTCCCAGCCCATCACTAAAGCAAGCCAGTAAATTGGCTAGTGGTGGCGATTTGTCCATGGCCATTCATGCTGCAGCCTTCTCCTTCCGGAAGACTTGGATCCAGGATGCTCTGCCTGCAGCATTCATTGATTAGGAATTGGGAGCCAGAGGAGGGACTGTTTCCAAATTCATTCATTGGGACCACGCCCTCGCGGATGGGACTGAGAAAGCTTTCAAAGGGATGCACCTCGGAAAGAGGAAAGGGTTAGAAAAGTTGCTACTTGTTGGGCTTTCGCTGGTTTTTACAACCTGATCGGGCAGCTAAACAACTTGCAATGGATTGCATGAAAAAAGAAAGGGGAGGCCAACCTAGAAAACGAACGGGATAATTATTCTCCTAAGATGTCCTATCAAATCGGCACAGGAGAATGATGGCTTGCATTGGATGGAGTAGAAACTTTAGGGTGTCAAATGCAGAATTAGGAAGCAGAATTTAGAAATTCATCCCTGTTAGCCAACCCAATTCTTTGGAAGGATGGGTAATGAAGCTGAGGCTCCAATAATTTGGCCACCTAATGACAAGAGAGGACTCCTTGGAGAAGACCCCCGATGTTGGGTTAGATGGAAAGCAAAAGAAGGAGGGGACGGCAACGCATGAGATGGTTGGATAGGGTCACTGATGCAATGAACGTGAATTTTGAACAAGCTCGTGGAGATGGTGAAGGACAGGGGGACCTGATGTGCTATGGTCCACGGGGTTGCAGAGAATCGGGCACAAATTAGCGACTGGACGACAAAAAGCCAATCCAAAGCATGCAATGTGGGAGTAGTTTACAGGATGGTGTGTCTTTGTGATTGATTGTACGTTCATAGGAGGTCGGTGAAGAAGAATCCCAGGGTTTAAGACCTGCCTGGAGCCTGTCCCTTGGTTTCAGCAGGAGCCCGCTCAGTGCAACCTCCGAAATGTGAAATGGGCTGCGTCCTGCAGGCTGTGGTGTTGAAATGCACTCAGCACATGCTCGGAAAAACTTTCCCTATTAAGAGATTGAGAAACCAGCTTTCTGGACTCTAAAACACATCCTGTGGCTTTGGGAGCAGTCGGGAAGGGATGACACACACACACACCCCTCCCCACTGGCACTTGAGTTTGCCCCACCGGTCTGCTGTTGGGATTGCCAAGACCGCTGGTGTGTGGCCAGGCACTGTTGCAAAAGAGCAGGACAATCTTTGTTTTTTCTCCTTCTCAACAGATTCTTCTCTCCTGCTTGCCATGCTCTGCTGCTGCGGTGGCCAATTCTCTCTTCCTCTCCCCCCCCCTTCCTCTCTTTCCCTTCACTGCAGTATCTATTTCAGACTCTCCTGCTGGCTGGATTGGATCCTTCCCCGTCCTGAATGGCAAACAATTTATTGTCATTCAATCTTCGCTTTCTCTCTTCCCTCCTCCCTTGGGTTTGGTGCTGGAGAACTGTGACAGGTCTTAAAGAGGCCTTCCGTCAACCCTCTGTGGGTCAGTGGGCAGATATTGTCGTTGTTATTATTTTACTGAAAGACTCAGTAGGTGGCATGGCAACTCGTGTTGCTCAGGTTGAACTATTGGTTGATCGAGCCATCCTTCTTGGATTGGCAAGGGGCAACGGCTTCTAGAAGTTGTGTCCTGACTTCTGGGCCGGTGGTTGAAACTCAACAGAGCTGGCGTTGGGGACAGTTAATTTATTTCTTTTTAATTAAATTTTATGTCACCCATCTCCCCTACAAAGTGAGTTCCCTACAAAGTTTCCCACCACATCTATCTGTCTGTCTGTCTGTCTGTCTATCTTATCCATCCATCCATCCATCCATCCATCCATCCATCCATCCATCAATATTCTTTCCTCCTTCTACTTTACCCACAACAAAAAATCTGTTAGGAGGTTGGACTGAGAGAGATTAGCCTGAAGTCACCCAGTTGGCTTTCCTGGCTAAGTTGGAACTAGAACTCCCAGTCTTCTGGTTCCTAGCTTGATGCCTTAAGCGCTAGACCTACCTGGCTCTCAATTTCCCTTTGGAATGCAAGTGACCTAGCTAGCGACTTAGCTACCAGGTGTTTTAATATCTACCTCCAAATTTTTTTGTGTGTTTGGACAAGGTATAATTGCAGAATTAGGGGGTGCTGCAATGTTCTAGATGCAAAGCTCCAACCCCGTTAAACAAAATGCCTCTCTAGCATTTTTTTTTAAAAAAATCTTCTTTATGATGTACCTTGTTAGATGATCATTGTACTAAAATTTAATGTGGCTTGTTTGGGTGGCTGTAACCCAGGCTTTGCACATTTTTGAATCTAGCCACTATCATATGTAAGGTTATAGAGGATTGTGTGAATTGCATTAACGGAGACTTATTCAGCACTGCGGGGTTAAGATGGTGAAGAAACCAGGTTTGGCTAGTAGCTGGCTGGTTGAATGGTGGATGTGATTTGACACTGTCGTAGGGCAAAGTCACTATTTTGTGTGATAACTGGTGTAATAACAGGGACACTCGGGTTAAGTCCATCCTAAATTGTGGAAACTTCTCTTGATTAAGTGTTGAACTAGGAATGCTCAGCCCCAGTCTCTGCCTAGAAAATTCACTGGATGGTTTTGGGCTAGTCACTCTTTCTCAGCACTGCCTACCTCACAGGATTGTTGTTTGGAAACAATGATAGAAGCTAATCAAGGAGAGAAGCAACCTAGAACTCAGGAAAAAAATTCCTGACAGTGAGAACAATTAATTAACCAGTGGAATGGCTTGCCTTCAGAAGTTGTGGGTGCTCCATCACTGGAGATTTTTAAGAAGAGATTGGACAGCAATTTGCCCAGAATGGTATAGGGTCTACTGCTTGAGCAGGGGGTTGGACTAGAAGACCTCCAAGGTCCCTTCCAACTCTGTTACTCTATATTCTGTATCCTGTTTGCAGGAAAAACTAGGAGATTGCAGGAAAAAAAAGAGGTTGTTAATCCAATAAAGAGTACATATAATAATAAATAAACTGATTGCGTAAGTGGATCAAGAACTCTTTAAGTTCTTGAGATCCTAGAAAGATCCTGGCAAGCTACATGATTCTCTTGTACTTAGTGAGTGGCCCTTCTCTGTTAGTGTTTATCTCGCTTCCAGCAGAGGCTAAAAGTGCAGACTTATATGCAGAGGTTGGTTGAGTGCCAGGGGTCTAACGACAATAGAATTGACCTAGGATTGTAGTCTGCTTGTCCATGAAATGGGGAAGTCCTCCTTGCCAAACGTTTGAGTGACAGCGTGGGGCCTTAATACAGAGGAGAAACGGAATGCTTTTGCCACCTCGGTTGGTTTCCCTTTGCATTTAAGGCTGTTTTTTAAAAAAAACAGGGCTTTTTTTTTAAACCAACTTTGCTCCCCATTCTAGGTCAGGATGTCCGGCAAAGGACTAAAATAAACAAAAGAAACTGGATTTGGAGGATTGTATCGATTCCCAAAGATGCATTTTGTGTAGGATTGATTTTCTTTTCTTTTTTTTTCAATCACGGAGAAGAACACTTGCTCTTCTTTGTGTACCGCCTCCATTTTCATCCTCAACAGGGATCACCGCAGCACTAGGATATGGATCTCCCTTCTCCTTCCTTCTTCCCACACTCTGGGAAACCCCTGGATGGATTCACGCCACACGTTAAGCTAAAATGGAGCTGAATAATGTGCGCTTCATTCATTCCGCTGGGGACAGTAATGGGAGTTCACCTGGTTGCATGGAGTTCAGGTCTTGACAGCTGACCAGTTCAGCGTCAGGTATAGGTACAGGTACGCAAACGCATACGCGTATGCATGTAGAAGATGCTGAGCTTGTCAGCTACCAGGACCCGAGGTCCACGCAACGGGGTGAGCTCCCGTCACTTGCCTCAGCTCCTGCCCACCTAGCCGTTCAAAAGCATGAAAATGCAAGTAGATAAATAGGCACCACTTCGGTGGGAAGGTAACAGCATTCCATGCACCTTTGGCATATAGCCACGCTGGCCACATGCCCAAGCTGGCTCTTTGGATAACGCTGCCTCCCTCAGCTAAGAAATTGAGATAGGCACCATGCTCTAGAGTCAGACTTGGCTGGATAGGGAAATCTACCTGCCTGCCTGCCTGCCTGCCTGCCTGCCTACCTACCTACCTGCCTGCCTGTCTGTTTCTATATATATCAATCTACCTACCTACCTGCCTGCCTGCCTGCCTACCTGCCTGCCTGCCTGCCTGCCTGTCTGTCTGTCTGTCTGTCTGTCTCTATATATATCAATCTACCTACCTACCTGCCTGCCTGCCTGCCTACCTACCTGCCTGTCTGTCTGTCTGTCTCTATATATATCAATCTACCTACCTGCCTGCCCACCTACCTACCTACCTACCTGCCTGTCTGTCTCTATATATATATCTACCTACCTACCTACCTACCTACCTGCCTGCCTGCCTACCTACCTGCCTGCCTGTCTGTCTCTCTCTATATATATCAATCTACCTACCTGCCTGCCTACCTACCTACCTACCTGCCTGCCTGTCTCTCTATATATATATCAATCTACCTACCTACCTACCTGCCTGCCTACCTGCCTGCCTGCCTGCCTACCTACCTGCCTGCCTTCCTGCCTGCCTGCCTGTCTGTCTGTCTGTCTGTCTGTCTGTCTGTCTGTCTCTCTCTCTCTCTCTCTCTCTCTCTCTCTCTCTCTCAATCTACCTACCTATCTACCTACCTACCTATCATCTAGAGCATATTATGGTATGTTGATTTGCACTTAGGGTGTATGTTTAATGAAACAAATGTAATGTGAGGATCTGGCTTCAACATGGTTTTGTGAAGCTAGCCCTTCTGTGAAACCTCAAAGCTCCAAAAGTTAGACAAGAGGACTTTAGCTCGGCTTGCAGGTCAGCTGTATTTCACTCTGCAAGGCTTCTACTACATTGTTCTCTGTCTGCCCTAGGAGGGTGTCTGAGGCTCCAGAGACTAACCAAAGGGGAGTGATGGAATGGGAGAACGTTTAGACCGCTGCTTTGCCATTGTAGATGGGGTTTTTTTTTCTCCCTGGAAACAAGGATGCGTAGGGCATAATGTGGATACATAATGCATAGACAGTCCTCTTCCACTCTCTGCTTCACTGCTCTGAGTTATAGGTAGTCCTTGGAACCGGAGCATCTGTCACTAAGTGATGCGGTCATTAAATGAGTTGTCCCTGATTTTACAGCCTTTTTTGTTGTTGTTACTGTAGTTCTTAAGCTGTTGAGCACATCTGGATTCCCCCATTGATTTTGCTTGTGTGAAGGTCGCAGGCAGCAATGATGTGACCCCGGGATGCTGCAGCCATCACGAATAACGTCCATGCCAGTTGTTGAGCACCTGAGTTGAAATCGTGTGACCGTGGGGGCCCTCTGTCAGTCGTAAGTGTGAGGACTGTTCATAAGCCACTTTGTTCAGTGCGGTTATAACTTAAAATGGTCACAGAATGAATGGTTGTAAGTTGAGGACTACCTGCATTTGTTTTATGCAGCTGAATCTCAAGGATGATTCTATTCTATTCTATTCTATTCTATTCTATTCTATTCTATTCTATTCTATTCTATTCTATTCTATTCTATTCTATTCTATTCTATTCTATTCTATTCTATTCTATTCTATTCCTTATAACTTATCCCTTATCCCTTAGTCCTTATTCTCTGTTCTGTTCCCTGTTTTCTATTCTATTCTATATCCGATGCTATGCTATCCTATTCTACTCTATCCCTTAATTCTATTCTATTCCATTCCATTCCATTCCATTCCATTCCATTCCATTCCATTCCATTCCATTCCATTCCATTCTATTCTATTCTATTCTATTCTATTCTATTCTATTCTATTCTATTCTATTCTATTCTATTCTATTCTATTCCCAAGAAGAGGTTGGAATGGTCCTTAGGTTGACAGATGTTATACACCTGTGATGTAGAAGACACTCCTATGCATTGAGTAGTGGCCCAACTCAAATTAGTATTTCTGTCTTCTTTTTCCCCCCTGTCCTTCCTTCTTGTTTGAACCCCCAAAAAGAATATTTTCAATGAATCTAAGCTGCTTGTCATTCTTTCATGTTCCCTTTGATGGGTAGAACACCCAAATTAGCTTTGGCTTTTAGCAATCAATGGGAGGTAGATGTTCTGTTCTTCTTCAAGGTCAACCTGTCCAAGGAAAATCAATCTTCCGACTGCTGTGCCTCTTCTGTCGGTGGTTTGCTTGTTTAAGGCAGCACCGGCTTTTGTGTAATTTTGTTGGCTTGGACACCATGTTCTCCCCATTTGCTCCTTTCCCTAACCTGGCAGCCTCCAGCTGTGGTGCAACCCCAGAGCTCAAATGGAAAGTTGTCATCTGAAAAAACCTCCGCTAGACACCATGTTGGGAAGTCTATAGTATAGAAACTCAGGCTTTCTCTAAGAAATTGAAAGCATCAATGCATCTGTGAAACTTTAGTTGAAAGCCTGTTCCATGGTATAGGATTGTGTATCTGGAATGTCCAGATGTACAGCTATACTTTGAGTGACGACTGATGGGTGTTTTCAGAGGCTATAAGGTTTTGGGTAGTATTGGATGGATTTTTATCTCCTTCGTGATATTGTTCATTCTTGGGATTAACGCTGTTGTTGTTCATATTTTTTGCTTCTTCTTCTTCTTCTTTCGCCGTAGGACTTTCTGATGTTCCCTGCTGATTCCAGCCTTTCTGTTCTCCCAGAATGCCTCTGGCATCCAGCACCACTGACCACAGCCCTGAAGAAGTCCTGGACTCCATGCCTGAAGAGTTCCAGCAGGTCCTTTCCATCAGCCAGATCCGTGCCACCCATGTCACCAATGACTATGTGGAGAGACCTGCCTGCAAACAGGCTGCTTCCTTGGTTGCTGTGTCCCAGACACCGCCAGTCCATAAAGTGGAGATGACTCAGGAACGCCTGGTCTCTTCCGTCTTTCAGGAATTTCACTCCAGCCAACCCCACCAGACACTACCACCCCAACAGCCCCTGAGCCATTCCAGCACAACCAGCTCCATCTCCCATAGCACTGCCACCTCAGAGCAGCAACTCCTCAGGGCCATTACGCCATCACACTCTGGACACTCACTCATCCGGACGCAGCCTCAGGCAAGTGACCTGAAGGCCGAAGATTTGCTGCTGAAGGGGGCCCCGAAGAAGTCCCCCACCCTTCACTCAGGCCATCTCTTCATCTGTGAAGAATGTGGTCACTGTAAATGTGCGCAGTGCGCAACTGCCCGCACCTTGCCCTCCTGTTGGCTCTGCAACCAGCGTTGCCTCTGCTCGCCGGAGAACCTCATTGACTATGGGACTTGCCTCTGCTGCGTCAAGGGCATCTTTTACCACTGCTCCTCAGATGATGAGGACACCTGTGCAGATGACCCCTGCTCCTGTGGTCCTGGCTCTTGCTGTGCCCGTTGGATGGCCATGGGCTTGCTCTCCTTGCTCATGCCCTGCCTGTGCTGCTATCTGCCTGCCTTTGGTTGCCTCAAACTCTGCCAAAAGGGCTATGATGCCGTCAAACGGCCAGGCTGCCGCTGCCAGAATCACACCAATACCGTTTGCAGGAAGGTCTCCCCACCTAGTGGTCTCACTCTCCCCAAAACTTTGGACAAACCAGTATGACTCCTGTTGCAAAGGGGTAGGGAAATGGCTGTTCTCTTTGACCTCCTTCTTTCAGCTCCCCTCTCTTGAGAGCCTCTGGCCAAGAACGAAGCAGAGACCAAATCACTGGTTAGCTGTTGAGGTTCTCCTGAGAGGTTAGCCCTGTTTCTGGGATGGAGGAAGCCACGGGTCGCTGTGTCCAAGCTGAGCTTTTTAAGGCCTCACATGTTTTGGTCCTAGCCAAGGGCAGGTGGAGGCATGCACTAGTCATCTTGGACATCAGATTGGGTGTGGAAGGGGGTGGGTGGGTGGGAAGATGCAGTTTGCTATAGATTGGCTCAGGAGTGTGACCTCCAGAATGCTTTATGAGTTGACTCATCTATTGGGGTTTCATAAAAGAGGTATGGCACCCAAACATGGCATCTTGAGGACAAGGCCTCTAGGTAACCCAGTTTTCCTTTTTTGTTGGGCCACCATTGTTGTCTCCCTTGCATTCCACCCTTCCATCTGCTGTGCACAGTTTGCAGTTGAGAAGAGGCTGGTAGACTGAAGCGCTGAAAATCCTGTAGGAACAGGCATTTTCTGCCAAACTGCAGCAAGGTGCAGTTTCCAGAGAGGAGAAAGATGACGTGGATGTTTTCACTGGTTACAGTGAAGTTAAATAGTTTTGGAAGGCTGGCAGAAGGATGGTGCAGAGTGTTTTGCACTATTACATTCCTTGGATTTGCAGGCTGATTGAACTTGAGGGATTCTGGACAGCTGAATTATTCTTCTTTCGAACCCTTTTAGAGCCTGCAACTAACCAAGTCCTTCTGAGGTCCTACCTGCAGATGCCACTTTTGAACCTGAAGTGTTTTCCCCCCCTTCCTGGCTCTCAGCATAGAGCTTCTATTTTGGGGTGTTGCAAAATCAAGCCCTGCTCTACAAATAAAAGTGACAACATCTTTAAACCTGGCATCCGTGACCCATTTTTTTCCCTGTTTGAAGCACAAATGGAAACGTACAAGAGAAGGAAAGCTTGTGCCCATTTGCCTGGACATGGAGTTTTCATTTTCAGTGAAAATGTAGCTTCTCATTTTAGGGGGGCAGGAACAATCTTTCAGCTGCACCATCTGTCTGATGTGTTCTGGAATCTGCTCCTAGTCTTACTTGAGCACCTTGATCCCATTTGGTTAGAGAGGCCAACATAACGCACAATTTCCCATAGCTTTGCACTGTGTCTAGGCAAAGCGGTAGAGAAGCTGGATCTTTGGATTT
Organism: Vipera ursinii; assembly: GCF_947247035.1. NCBI lineage: Eukaryota > Metazoa > Chordata > Lepidosauria > Squamata > Viperidae > Vipera > Vipera ursinii. The sequence goes on from NC_139525.1 coordinate 9,556,366, forward strand.
TGGGAGAATCACAACTCAGAGGTCACAGAGATGCCTTCACGTTCAAAGGATCATAGGTTCAATCCCATGTGCCTTGAGGAAGAAGAGTGGAGAGGGTCTATTTCTCACTGATTGGAAACCAGCTCATTGGTGCAGCAGAGTTACTGCATTCAGTAAACCAACATTATGAGGAACATCTATGTTTCTAGCTTGCATGTCCTTGAAATGAAGGATATGCTTAATTCAGCTAGTCATTTAGGGGCGGCACACAATCACCACGGATGGGTGCAAACTCATCAGTAGACTCAGTAGACAAAGCTGCTCAGTTGATTGAGAGACCCTTAAGGAATGAAATTAATTTTAACTTTTGCAAGACCCAGTTTATTGGGTGTTTTAAACCTTGGGAGTAAGCTGACTGAGTCAACCATTCATAACCAGATGTAGGAATAGGGCACAAGAATAGGTAAATTGTTGAAATGAGGCCGTATCCGCCTAATTCTTGAAAGGGGGTTGATTTGTCTCCAGACTTGTTGATCTAGGGAACAAAAAAAGCAGTGTTCTCACAGTGTGCTCTCTTCTTGATGTAACCAACAGGTTGTTCAGGATTTGATGGATTTGCACAACACAAAGAGCCAGTAAACCCTACAAAGTCCCATTATGGATTAGGTGTGTTTAGTTGGTTTTTAATTGCACATATGGACCACTGCAGTGTACATATGGCAACCAGGAGACGTGTATTAGCCCTGCTAACCTCCACTGAACGAACCTTGGCACACAGGTCCTGACAGGTGACTGACGGTTGTCAGATTTCACTATCTTAAACCTCAACAATCAAACCAAAACTTTTTTTTAAAAAAATGCTGTTTCATTTGATACATCGCCATAAACATTTATGCAGCAACCTGGTTCCACGGAGTTATTTCCTTCTTCTGAAATAGCCACTTAAAACATCCTGTCATTTGTTCTCATTGCTTTTAAACTTGGCGGTTCTGGGTATGCATGCCGCACGCATACAAGAAATCCTGCATTGGTTCAAGGCTATGGAAAACTGCAGCTTAGACCACTAGCTGTTATGATGAGGGTCGTAGACAATATTCATCCTGGCCCACTTGGTAAACGCATGGAACATAGAGTAATAGGGAAGGGAATTTGGAGGTCTTCTAGTCCAACCCCCTGCTCAAGCAGGAGACTCTATCCCATTTCAGATGAATGGTTCTCCAATCTCTTTTTGAAAGCCTCCAGTGATGGAGCAGCCATAACTTCTGAAGGCAAGTTATTCCATTGGTTGATGGAATAACCATCCAAAATTTCATTAGGAAATTTCTCCTTAATTCTAGGTTGCTTCTCTCCTTGGTTAGTTTCTGTCCATTGTTTCCCATCTTGCCTTTTGGTGCTTTGGAAAATAGTTTTTACTCCACCATCTTTGTAGGAGCCCCTCAAATATTGGAAACCTATCATGTCACTCCTTAGTCCCTCTTTTCACTGGACTTGACATACCCATAGCCTTGCGTCATGCCAATTTTGGAACATTTAGTTGATTAGAACACTACTTCCTAATGATACAGTTCCTTGTATGCATCAAGACTGGGAAGGGGCAGCTGGCTAGAGACTGCAGCTTCCCAAATCTAACAGAGGTTGTTGTGAAAATGGTCTCCTTTTGTGAAAGTCAAAACAGTAAGAACATCCGTCTAAAAACACCTTTTTTGTGAAGCGTAAACCAGGAGTTTTGTTAAGACAAGCAAAGAAATTCAGTTCAGTTCTTCTGGACATGTGCAGACTTAGTTCATAGGTAGCTACATACCATTGGCTAAATATGGTTAAATGATGGGTATCGTTTGGGTCCAGCTTTGTCTGGCAAGAATAATAATGGTTTGAGTATCTGTATGTTGCCTATTTTCTTAGTTTTTTTCATAAACATCTGAAGCTCTCATCCTTCGATCTGTCCAGTTTAAAGACCCCTATCCCAAGCATTTATGGCTTCTGCTATAAATGGTCTTCCTTCCTTCCTTCCTTCCTTCCTTCCTTCCTTCCTTCCTTCCTTCCTTCCTTCCTTCCTTCCTTCCTTCCTTCCTTCCTTGGATCTCAAACTGAAGGCATTCTGGTTAGTGTGGGCTGACTGTATACCTCCTTCTTTGTTGTATATATATTTTTGTTAACCATACTTATAACTTCTGCAGCAAAGCAAGCTATTTATTTCAGAAATTTATTTAAAGGTTTAAAATGCATCCTAATGTATTTATTATAACTTTCTTAATTATCTCCTCTTCCTCCTCCTCCTCTTCTTTTCTCTTGCAAACCAAATTAAAGAACTTCTGAACCACTGATAAAATGATGAAAAGGAAAAAAAAATATATTCTATGGGTGGTGTTCTAAGCCACATCAAAGCAACTATACAATAAAAATATGTCTATATATTCATTTTGAATCTTTTCTGCTTTTGTTTTGATGTAGAGTGTTGCAAAAAGTGTGAGTGCCTCTGGGTGGGCTTTGGCATTCCCGGAGGATGTAGGCCTCCTCCTCCCCCTCCCCCTCCCCCTCCTCCTCCGGAATTCTTGGTTTGGAAGGCTATCCAATTGAAAAGGTGCTATTGCATATCCACATTTCTTATTCTCAAACAGTGTGAAACTTCACAAAGAAAGTTGTGATTTTACCAAATTAAACTTACTAAATTGTGAATCGGGAAGAGATCAGTGATGGAAAGATCTGGGACAGAAACCTGACCAGGGATCATGCTTTTGCTCTTCATGAAAATGCCAGCCCTGTGCTTCAGGCTCCTAACTGGTCAAGATGGGGGTGGGGGGAGGGAATAAATGAGGAAGTGAGACATGAAAATTTCACTAGTGCTAACAGCACCAGCCAACTGACACCTTACTTGCAGTTCAGCTGTCTATAGCACACCTTGCTTGAAATAATTACCTTCTGCACATCATATGTCAAGGTGATACTTCCAATTTATAGCAAAAGGGGAGGGGGAATACAAAGAGATAAAAAAAATAGACCAACAGGGAACTGAAATGCCATTGAAAAGCATTTTTAAGGCCCCCCGTTCTCCTCCAAAATCAGCTCCATGGTCTTAACAACATGTCATGCTTATTTCTTCTGTCTTCATTTGATCCTCCAGGCCACCTATTAACTTTGGTGTTTCCCACCTGAAAGTTCAGATGGAGAGCTAATCTCTGCTCCCTTCCAAGGAGGTCTCTGAGCTGGGCTGGACACACCACAAGTGCAGCTCTTAAGCCAGCAGCCCCCCTAGACATGAAAGCGTACAAATTACTCTGGATGGGAAGTGACTGCTTATGAGGCTAACTTCTCTAGCACTCTGTTCAAAGGCAAGGTGGATTTTCAGAAGTAAGGTACCTGGAATCCTTTGGCTCAGGAACAAGTAACAACCCGGTTTGAGATTTGGGAGGGATTTAGGGCTGAGCCCATCAAATAGGAAAAGTAAGTCTCTGTTGACTCGGCTTTTTAACTGGGATATCACAACTTTAAAGCTTGGATCTATAGCTTTGGTCACGTCAGGTTTTTGGCAGGGCCAGATTACAAAGTGGATGGACCCAGGACTAAGAATGAGTTTAACGTTGGCAGTTGTGGGGTATTTAGTGCATCACACACAGAAGAGGTCAGGTTGGAGAAAGTTTTATGAATTCGTTAAAGCTTAACAGAATGACAGAGTTGGAAGGGGACCTTGAAGGCCCCAACTCCCTAATCAGGCAGGAAACCCTATACTATTTCAGACAAGCGGTTGTCCAATCTCTTCTTAAAAACCTCCAGTGTTGGAGCACCCACAACTTCTGGAGGCAAGTTGTTCCACCGATGAATTGTTCTGTCAAGAAACTTACCACACCTCTAGTTTTCCTTGGACCAAAGCAACACTTGCCTCCTTATCCATATCAATTTTCCCCACTTCACTTTGTCTGGGGGATATGGGGGAATTAAAGAAGAGGAAATGATGAAAAGAAACAGGGAAAAAGAAAAGGGTGACAGAAAAATCCACTTTTGGAATCCTGGGGATAAAAATATAGCATATGACTTTCTGAGAAGAGGCTGGAAGGCCATCCAGCTTGCCTTGATCCAAGCTTATTTTGCCGAGCCTTGACAGAACGAGGCCAAAAGGAAGAATTAAGAAGGAGAGAACAAAGTGGAATGTATCACTTGATCTTTTGGCCTCCAGAAGGTCAAAGAGCAGAGCACAGAAGCCTGGATGAGCCATTGACTGGGTGATATCTCAGACAAATCAGGAGGAGGAGAAACCAATTTTTTTTTCTGGACTGGCCTACCTTGTGGGGCTGACAATATTGCTCTTTCTTGAACAATTTTCTCAATTAGATACTTCCAGATGGATTGTGTCTGCAACCATGGAATCTGCTGTAGGAGAAGGAATGGGAGAACCTGGAAGGCAGAATAAAAAGGGGGAATCAGCTCAGAATACCTACATTAGCCTCAAGAGAACTAAATCCAACCCCTCTTGATTGCCATTATCTAACTCTAAGTAACTTTAGTTGAGAAGATACCTGTGCATTGGCTTTTAGCAAAAAAAAAAGGGGTGGGTGGGTGGGGGTTAATTGAACCTTCACGTGTGGAGCTGGTCTTTTGCCACAGTCCCAATGCATCTGAAGGACACATAAAATTGGGGGAAGTGGCTTTATATTTATTTATATTTATTAAATTTTTATACTGCCCTTCTCCCGAAGGACTCAGGGCGGTGTACAGGGCAATAAATATTAAAAAAACAAAGTACAAAAGTTAAAAAACAATTAAATAATTTATGCCCGATATATACAATAGTTAAAACCATATTAAAAACCCAACCCCAAACCCATCAGACCAGGCCAGATTGTTCAAATAAATAAGTTTTTAAATCACGCCGGAAGGAGCGCAGGTCGGGGGCCATCCGGAGCTCGACCGGCAAGCGGTTCCATAGGTCTGGCGCACCCACAGAGAACGCTCTCCCCCTGGGGGCCACCAGTCGACATTCTCTGATTGGAGGCACCCTGAGGAGGCCCTCTCTGTGGGAGCGCACTGGACGGAGGGAAGTTGACGCCGGCCGCAGGTGCTCCCATAGGTAATCCGGACCCATGCCATGTAGGGCTTTGTAGGTCATTACCAACACCTTGAATCTCACCCGGATAGAATATATAAGCCTGGGAAAAATATCAATAGATAACCCAAATTGTGTGCCTGTTGATATTTGAAACATATGTAGGTCCTGACTGAATGGCCCATAATGACAGAGGTTCTCTATAGATTAGGTGGAGTCTGGGGAATATTTGCCTTGAAGATCTATCCATCCTCTTTGGCAATTCTCCCTGTCGCTTATCTTTCTCTCTTCATTCTTTCTGCTGCATCCTTACTGTGTTTCTTTTCTTCTTATTCCTTAACCAGCCTTAACGCTTTTCTTCCGGTTTTTGCTTTCTCTTTTATGCATCTACCAATGTTTCTCTCTCTTTTTTATTAGTTTCAGTCATCTGTAACATAAAATGTGAAAATACAAAAGCAAATAGTAGGGGACAACAGTAGAAAAAAGAAACAACAAACAAGGCGGTTGCAGTCAAATCAGACCTTAAAATCGAAACTCAGCTTTTTACATTCCTTTAGTAGTAAGCACTAGCCATTTCTGTATCGACAAATCGGTCTAATACAGGTGTGTCAAACTCGCAGCGTCACGTGACGTGTCATGACGTATCGTGACTTTTTTTCCATTGCCGGCAATGGGGTGGGCATGGTTTTGGCATGACGCATCCAACCCACGGGCTGGCAATTTGACACCCCTGGTCTAATCAGTAAAACCCAAAAACATAATATCATTTTTTCCTCATCTTAAGCACAAAGAACATAAGTAATTTTGTTTCTACTTGGAAACTCTTTCTGTCCTACACCAATGTTTCTCAACCGTGGCCACCTTGAGTTAGTTATAAAGTAATAAAGCTGGGATTTTTTTAAAAAAATCTAACAATAAAATAAAAATAAAATTGCAGCCATGTTTCTTTTAGCCCATCCAAAGGAGTGAGGTCTGGTAGAGACAAACGACGCAGGGAAGATAGCTTTGCCTTCCAGTGACGGCAGCTGTGAAGTTGGTGCAAAAGGAAGCTGTGATATGAGCTGCTAATGATGTCATCACAGGTGCTCAGGTGGTGCTTGCAGGATCACATCGCGTAGGGCAGGCTAATGATTGTCAGAATGGGGTTCTCTGAAAAGCTTCCGGAATGGGGCGGGCGGCGTTGAGTTTCACTGCCCACCTCTCCATTTGCTTGAGCCGATTATTCCCAGCAAATGAGGGATTGCAAAACCCCCGTAAAATGATACTGCAGTTGGTGCAATAATAAATATCATTTTTCCTAGTCTAGTTCTTGTTTGCTGCAGCCAACATAGCATTGAAACACTCTGGAGGGAGGCAGAGAGGGTGGTGGAGAGGACATATCCATATCACAAAGGGAATCAACCGCACTCAGAGCTTCACCGCCGACGAGGCTGACGAAACTGTGCAGGTGAATATGAATTCAGGCCTGAAAACAGTCCTGAAATCTTCGGATGGGCAGCAAAATGGTAGCTGCAGCTGAACCGAATGTTCCTATTTCATTTAGTGGGATTTTTGGCCTTGTAAAAATGTGTGGTGAGCAGAAGCCTTAGAGATTAATTAATACCATTTTATAATGCCCAGGTAAGACCACACTTGGAATGCTGCATCCAGTTTTGGTCGCCATAAAAAGGATGTTGAGACTCTAGAGAGGCTGCAGAGAAGAGCCACTAAGATGATTAGAGGGCTGGAGGCTAAACCCTATAAAGAACCAGAATTTAACGAAAAGAAGAGGGAGAGATGATAGCAGAAACTCATCAAGGAGAGAATGTTAAGATATTTAAAATATAATAGCTAGAGCAGTGAAGGGTTGAGTAAGAACACACAATTATGGCTAATGGGTTGAAGAGAACTGGCCACTGCATGAGGCAATCTGAGCTGTGATTGGTTGTTGTGAATGTAAAGGGGACGGTTCCTCGTTTTCCCGCCTTGTGCTCACTGTTGATTTACCTCATGATGTTCCTGCTGTGTTGATTTACCTCACGACGCTCCTCTTTATTTACTTGACAATGCTTATCTTATTTACTGTAAATATATTTATTTACATAAAACTCGTTTGTGCCAGCATCTCTGACTACATTTGGATACTGGGTGTGCAATTCCCTACAGAGAAGCAACCTGGAACTAAGGAGAAATTTCCTGTCAATTAACCAGTGGAACAACCTGCCTCCAGAAATTGTGAATGCTTCAACACTGGAAGTTTTTAAGAAGAGATTGGATAACCACTTGTCTGAAATGGTGTAGGGTTTCCTGCTTGAGCAAGGGTTGTACTAGACAACAACACCGCCCCCCAAGGTCCCTTCCAGCTCTGTTATTCTCTTATTAATCTAACTGGGGGAGAGAAGTAAGAAGCAGGATGAAAAATACAGCTAGTCCCTGACTTACAACTGCAACTGGGACCAGAATGTCCATTGCTAACCAAGGTGGTTGTTAAGTGAGTCACATCCAATTTAATGACCTTTTTGCCATGGCTGTTAAGCGAATCACTCCAATTGTTAAGTGAATCATGCGGTCATTAAGCGAATCCATTGACTTTGCCTGTTGGTACCTGGCTTGCAAACGGCGATCACATGGCCCTGGTACATTGAAATGATCATAAATACATGCTGGTGCCAAGTCTTCGCATTTAATGGGTCACCAGGTCATTATGTTAAATCACAATATGCATCGTGGAAAAACACATACTGTGTTTCACACACCTAGCCTAGGGCTTGGTGTGTTTCATGAACCCAGCCCAAATATTGCAAGTTTAGATATTAATGAAACTAATATCATCATCATCATCATCACCACCCACCACCACCATCACCATCATCATCCTCCTCACTTCAAAAAGGGAATCCTTAAAGTTTTTCAGAAACTTTATCACTAAAGTTCCTCACTAACGTTATCATTTTAAGAGAAATCCATTCCTGAGAGACCAACCTTGCCTCAAGTGACTCAATGTCAATATGACCAAGGAAGCTTATCTCTTCTGTTGTGACACCAGTTATGGAAGAGCCCCCACTCCCCCTCCCCAAATTCAGATGGCCACGACCCTATTGGTCTTTTGAAAATCACTGAAGACTTGTGGTTTTTCCCCCCACGGGCATTGGACCACGGTGCTGAGTTAACTCCAACCTTAAAACCTCTCTTAGGGAGATGAATGTTTAGTCTTTTGCTGCTGTTTGTTTGGTCTTGAGGATAACGTTTTGATCTTGTTTTGTAAATTGGTTGCTCACTGCTCAGAGTCCTTCTGAATTGGGGAGGGGGGGAAGGACATCCCAAAGGAACAAACAAGCAACAACAACAAGGTTCACTTATTGTTGAAGGAGAGAAGAGAAAGGGAACCCGGAATAGAAGTTCCCACACTGTGATGCTTTCTTACAGACTGCGATGCTTTTTTTACAGGTTCCCCTTGTTAATTGCCAATTCCCAAGCATTAAAAACCTTTACTCTTATCATATACCTTTTCCCTGGTCTCTTCAGTCTCCTTGCGTTGCCCTGGCAACAGAGGCCATGACACCTTGGCAAGAGTGACGGGGGTCCAACAAAGCCTTCTGTCATGGTACCAATTGGATTGAAATATTCTGGGGGGCCCCCACCTCCTCTTTTGGAAGACACAATGCAAGAGACAAGAGTCCTGGGGGTGGCTGGGCCTAGCAGGGGGATACCAAATGCTGACCAACTGTGCAGAATCTTGACGTTCTTGCCTCCTGGTTGCCTTGTTTCTTTAGCTTTTCTTGGGTCAGAAGGACAAGGTTCACTGACTCCTCTTAGTTGCAGAGCTGAAGGTGGATTAAAGAGGGGTGAAGGCCTTTGCTTGTTAGTTTTGCCTGGGGGAGGCCCGGTCAGTCATCCACAAAACCCCTCACACACTTTGTGGAGTCCACAAGTGTCATTCAGGATGAAGATAGCTGTCCATCATATCCTCAGGACAAGTGGGAGCACGTAGGGCCCAGCAGGGGCCAATAGACCCATCAGGAGATGTGGTTGTTCTGAAGAGCTCCAACTTCTTCTTCTTCTTCTTTAAAGGAATGATAGCTATTCAAACACTTTTTTTAAAAAAAAGGTTGTTATCCATATTGGGAATGAGAATATACCCAGCAGAAATGATGGGTGTGCTCACAAATAGCACGCACCAAACTCTAATGGATGTGTAAACTAGGAATTTATTTATCAAATTTCAATACAGAATGTAAGTATATTATTTCATGTGATTACACATGGGAAACAATCTGGAATCTATGCATGGTTATCAATTGTGCATTTATTTCCCTCTTTGATTATTATAGAAACAATGGGAGCCAACTCAATTTTTTCAAGGGTTATTTGGAGTTAATCATCAACTCTTGCTCTAAGCAATGAATTTTGATCCATAGAAAATGAATTGTTAGTGTCTTAGAGTCCTTCATAACCATGATGATATCAAACTGGTCAACCTATGTCAATTTTTGTACTAAGTGCTCAGGTGCAGATTAATCATTAGGCAATGATTCATTGGTGGTGCTTGTGTTCTAAGTCTTTTCATAGGTTGTACTAACCCTTATAGACTGGAGCATTGGATGAAGCAAACCAAGTGTATTAATATGGCCAAGATAATTGGTGGAAGGGGGTGTTGGAAGTGTACAAAAATGGATAATCTAGATCAAAACATTCAGATTACAGTTTGCTTTTGCTCAGGATTAATTTCTATAACTCAATATTTTTTTATTTTTTTATTTTAATTCCATTTATATCCCGCCCTTCTCCGAAGACTCTGGGCGGCTTACAAATTTAGCAATAGCCTTCATTTTATGTATATGCCTGCTTATTAGGGCTTTCACACACACCCCCAAGCGGTGTTATTACAAAGTCAGCTTAATTGCCCCCAACAATCTGGGTCCTCATTTTACCTACCTCGGAAGGATGGAAAGCTGAGTCAACCTTGAGCCTGGTGGGATGCGAACCTGTACTAATTGCAGGCAGCTGGTGTTACTTAAGGAGGCATTACCCCACTGCTCCACCAAGTGGTTCTACTCTTCCTTATTACAACTTGATTTGCTCATGTTCCTGACCTTGCAAAGGGAAAGAGCTACAATCCCAGAGGGGAATCCAATAAAGGGTGCACTGGCACACTCACCACACACCCAATGACAACAGCACAGTTTGCAACTCAGCTGCTACAAATACATGATATAGCGCCAGGAGAAAATCAACAATCCATACAACAAAATTTATGGTGGCGACAACATCAAGGACTTGTGCAGACAGTTGCCAGGAGTTAAGGCTGGTTTGAACACACACACACACACACACACAGAGAGAGAGAGAGAGAGAGAGAGAGAGAGAGAGAGAGAGAGAGAGAGAGAGAGAGAGAGAGAGAAATATGTTCAGGGATAAATTACAACCTAGACTGGCATGCTATCTTTTAATATGCAAATAGGCTTGACTGACACTGAGAACAATAAACCAATGAAACAGTTTGTCTTCAGAAGTTGTGGGTGCTCCATCATTGGAGGCTTTTTAAAAAGAAACCAGAGAGCCATTTGTTTGAAATGGTATAGGATCCCCTGTGCAAGGGGTTGCACTAGAAGACATGTAAAAAAGATGTTGAAACTCTACAAAGAGTACAGAGAAGAGCAACAAAGATGATCAGGGGACTGGAGACTAAAACATATAAAGAACGGTTACTGGAACTGGGTATGTCTAGTTTAATGAAAAGAAGGACCAGGGTTGATATGATAGCAGTCTTCCAATATCTCAGGGATTGCCCCAAAGAAGAGGGAGTCAAGCTATTCTCCAAAGCACCTGAAGGCAGGACAAGAAGCAACGGATGGAAACTAATCAAGGAGAGAAGCAACCTAGAACGAAGAAGAAATTTCCTGACAGTGAGAACAATTAACCAGTGGAACAACCTGCCTTCAGAAGTTGGGGATGCTCCAACAATGGAAATGCTTAAGAAGAGATTAGACAACCATTTTATTTATTTATTTATTTATTTATTTTAATTCCATTTATATCCCGCCCTTCTCCGAAGACTCAGGGCGGCTTACAAGCTTAGCAGTAGCCTTCATTCTATGTATATGCCTGCTTATTAGGGCTTTCACACACACCCCAAGCGGCATTATTACAAAGTCAGCTTATTGCCCCCAAAAATCTGGGTCCTCATGGACTAGAAGACCTCCAAGGTCCCTTCCAACTCTGTTATTCTGTTACCTTCAAGGTCCCTTCCACATCTGTTATTCTGCTGCTTGCTTGCTTTAAGGCAGGGAGTAATCTCTATCCATCTCTGGGCTGAACTCTTCCCTGCCTTCTCTCCCAAGATAGCTGTTTCTGGAATCCTATTGCATAGCAGAGGAAGGAGCCACTGCGGCTACAGCCTTAGAGCTCCTTTTGTTTCCACATTTCAACTCCTTCCGTGATGGAGCTCAAACAGCCTTCTGGCAAAGAAGTCCTTCCAATCTAACCCTCCCTCCGCCACTGCACACTTCCCGCTCCGATTCCCTAAGAATAACTCCAGAACTCTTCAGGGCTTTGGAACTGGGATGAATAATATTACATTTTTATTAAGAAAATTTATACGACTGCCTAACTCACTCGTGGTGATTTCGGGTGACTTGTAAAAATAAAATCTCCATACAAAAGCCAATAAATCTCTACCCTCCTGCTGACAACAGTCAAACCAACCATTTGATGGGCTTCATACTACCCTGTGGTCCCCAGGTGTTTTTGGCAAAACCAGGTCTTCAGGGCCTTTTGAAAGGGTGTCAAAGTAAGTGCCAATCTTATTTCTGAGGGATGATATTCCACACAGGGAGGGACCCACCACAGAGAAGGCTCTTCTTTTTGGTCTCATCAGATGGACCTCCTTAAGAGAGGGGACCTGGAGCATTCCCAGCCTCCACACACTGATGGGTCAGGTAGATATAACTTGGAAAAGACAGTTCTTTGAATAACAAGCAAGCTTGTTTCTTTGTGTTGTGATTCAGGGTCAGCCTGTGGGTTCGGCAGTTGGGTCGGATGACTCAGAGGAGGAGGAGGAGGGGGGTGTTGAAGAGCTTGCTGAGGGGATTGGACAGCTTTATGAGAGCCCTCAGCCAGGCCCCTCTCATCTGGTCACGACGCAGACCCAGCTGTGTGAGCCTGACAGCGTGGATGAAGATGACCCACAGCTGGCCCTGTTCAAGGACGCCCGACACAGGAGGCAGTCAATCAGGAGTAAACAGAGGAAGGAAATGGGGCTCCTGGGAAGGAGGCAGAGAGAAGCCACGCCCTGAACTGTATTTAAGGGGGAATGCGTGGGAGGGCTGGTTTGCTGAAGGCAACCGCTTGAAAAGCTCCTGTTTCTTGGTTCGTGTCTTGTTCTATTTGTTTTTGTATCAATAAATTTGGCAGGCGTAATTCCAGCCTCTTGCCTTCTTGTAAAAGGGGTTGTCCCTGCCTTTTCTGTAGGGCCGGTAGCAGGCTGGTACAGAACACTTTGCATGCACAATAGCCACAACATGGAAGACCTCTTGCTGTCCCGAGAATAGAAAATAGAATTGGAAGCTGCTGTCCCAGGGACTGGCAGCATTTTTTCACAGAAGAAAAATCAACTTACCAAAGGACCATATGCTGACTCTCCAACATCTGTTGGGAATAGATGGGAGGTTCCTCTCTTTCATGTATAATAACTAATCAAATGAAAGACACTCCTTTTCAAATTGGGTGCTCTCCAGACATGCTGGAGCTGCCAAAGGGATCATGCTGGCTGGGAATTCTAGGACTTGTAGTCCAGATTTGTCGACTGTGCTCGATAGGAAGAACTGTACAAAACCACCCTTTTAGATGGCAAAATCGATATACCTATAAAGAAATGTTAAAACTCTTTTAACTTGGGAAGACATTTTCCTAGGGACAGTGATAGGTCGGCCTCGAGTCCTCTCGTTTGTGGAGTCCCTCAGGGGTCGGTCCTCTCGCCTCTCCTGTTCAACATCTATATGAAGCCGCTGGGTGAGATCATTCGTGGTTTCGGCGTGGGGTATCATCAGTATGCTGATGATACCCAGCTTTTTATCTCTACCCCAAACCACCCCAGTGATGCCCTCGATGTGATGTCCCGTTGCCTGGAGGCGGTCCACGTCTGGATGGGGAGGAACAGGCTTCGGCTTAATCCCGACAAGACTGAGTGGTTGTACGTACTGGCATCTCAGGAAATTCAGTTCATTCCATCTTTAACTATGGGGGGGTGAGGAGTTACCCTCCGTAGATAGGGCTCGCAACTTGGGTATCCTCCTTGAATCACAGCTCAGTTTGGAAGACCACGTAGGGGCTGTGGCCAGGGGGGGGGGGCTTTTGCCCAGGTTTGCCTGGTGTGCCAGTTGTGGCCCTATCTGGACTGGGATGCCCTGCGTACAGTCACTCATGCGCTCGTGACCTCTCGGATAGACTACTGCAATGCTCTCTACATGGGGCTGCCCTTGAGGACCACATGGAGGCTTCAACTGGTGCAGAATGCGGCTGCACGAGTTGTGATGGGGGCCTCCTGATACTCCCATGTAACACCTCTACTCCGCAAGCTGCCGGCTGGCTGCCCCCAGGGGGAGAGCATTCTCTGTGGGTGCGCCAGCCCTTTGGAATCAACTGCCTGTTGAGCTCCGGATGGCTCCCGACCTTTGCTCTTTCCGCCGTGACCTGAAGACTTGGTTGTTTGAACAGGCCGGCCTGGACTAAGGGTTTGGGTTTATTTTTAACCATTTATTGTTGGGGCTAAATTAATTTAATTAATTTTAATTTTTGTATGTTGTGTTTTATTGCCCTGTACACCGCCCTGAGTCCTTTGGGAGAAGGGCGGTATAGAAATTTAATAAATAAATAAATAAATAAATAAATAAATAAATAAATAAATAAATAAATAAATAAATAATATGGACTAGGACAAGAGTGCAGACTTGACAACATGATGTGGATATTTAGATCCTTGATCCTGGAACTTTAACATCCTTAACCAGGATAAGCGTAGGAAACCTGATATTTGTGTGCCTTAGTAAGGAAGATAATCTTGATGGGGATCAATGAAATCTGCTACTAAAATGACAGGAAAAATATATTAAGCCTAAAACAACTAATTTATACAGAAGAAATCCAGACAGACACCACCCTAATTCACATTAGACTTGAAAAATTCTATTATTAAAGCCCACTTTAGTAGAAGTAGCTTTAGCCTTCATAAGGAATTGAAATTCCTAGTCTTGCTTACTGGTGAGATTGACAACAATCTTGAAGGTCTTATTGTGCTGTAACCCCCCACACTCTTATGTTTAGGAATTAAAGAGTGGTGGGAGATATCCGCTTCATGCTTTGTCTGGAAGTATGCTCAGCTGCTCAAGGTGGAAATTCTCCAGGGGTAGGGAATAAAACGTGGAAGGAAGCAACTTCAGCTTTTAGGATGAATGGACATTTGGAGATGCGACCCATGAACGACATTTTACACCAGTGACACCAATCTATGTTCACTATGCAAGAACCTTACTTTCCCCTTTAACTTGGGATCACATTTACTGAACAGAATTCATTTTGGAATCCTGGAAGATGCTTTGTCTAGCTCAGGCTATTTATCTGTCAGCTTCAGTAAGTTTAATGGTGAGATCTCGGGTGGATATTGGTCCCATGACCCACTACTTGCTCACTGATACCAGAGGCGCTGGAGACTGCTCTGGAAAGCACATATGGAAAAGTTGGGCAGTCTCCCCTGAGGATGGCTCTTGCACAGCTCCAGCCTGGAGTCCAGACAAACAGCCTGAATCTGGCCATCCTCTGGCCCCTCCTTTCCTCTTTCCCATTCAGTGCATCTTCCTTTATAGCTGTCTGCTTATGTTATTGGTCAGGGATTGTCTGCCTTCCAGGAACTGTGGGATGGTTAATGGATCTCTCCGGCGGAGGTTAGACTAAGCAAATAAGCCCGTCCATCTCTGAGCTAGCTTGATTGGAATGGATTGCCTGAGTGAGGGGAGG
Organism: Vipera ursinii; assembly: GCF_947247035.1. Lineage (NCBI taxonomy): Eukaryota > Metazoa > Chordata > Lepidosauria > Squamata > Viperidae > Vipera > Vipera ursinii. The sequence continues at coordinate 9,571,373 of NC_139525.1, forward strand.
GAGAGGGAAAGAGAAAAGAGACAGCGAGGAAAGCTGTTTTTGTGGCCAGTCAGAAGCCTTGCCTAAAGGGAGTCTGTGTCCATAGCATATTGACCAGCTGTCAGGCCACAGAGAATCATCCATTCATCCTTCCTTCCTTCCTTCCTTCCTTCCTTCCTTCCTTCCTTCCTTCCTTCCTTCCTTCCTTCCTTCCTTCTTTCTTTCCTGGGTTGAATTGCAGGGAGGTGCCTTCATCTGCTCAGGCTTCTGTGGCTTCTGATCATTGTCTCCTCCTGCAAAGTTGGTCATCTCTGAGCAGCAAGTGACAACCATCTCAAGGGACAATAAGAGAGAATAAGAGAGAAGCTTAGCTAACTATCCAAAGAGAGTAATACTAAGTAATACTCAAAAGCCAGCATCTTCAACTTAGATACAATGGAGGAAGAAGGGCACGGTCCCATTCAGATGGCAGAGAAAGGGATCCAACTGCTTGAATGTTAGATATAGGTTCTAAAAGGCTATTTAGTCTCTCCTTCTTGCCGATCTCCTCCTGAGTTAATGAGAGTCCCCAATACACTGCTGGAGATATTGGCTGCTTTGTAGGATATGCAGTTAGGGTCTTTGACATCTTTGGCTGGGCCTCAAAGGTCCTTTTGCTTCTCTGAATAGTTGAATCTGTGTTCCTAGTTTGGCACCTTCTTTATTTACCCAACAAGTCCAATCATTCCTAGGCAGAGTCCATGAGTAGGTATGATAGGATTTCATAGCTGTAGACCTCAAGAACATAACAGAATTGGGAAAATTGATCTAGAACTGCAGTTGTTGTTGGTTCTCGTGCTAAGAAAGGTCCCATATTGCCCATTAATGGCATTCACACAATATTCTTAATCAGGTCAGTGCAATAGTTAATAGTTCCAGTTCCGAAGGTTTGATCTTAATTTGAATATAATTTTTGCTTTTTTGGGTGGTGGTAGGGGGAAAACATGTTATGAGAACACAGCCTAATTGGTTTAACACTTGGTGAAGGGAGAAAATGGGCGAATTCAGGCATGAGATTAAGCATGTTTTGGGAACTCAGCCAACAATCTCAAAGGAAAGAAAGATCTTTAGAATACATACAGGGTCTTTGAGATGATTGGAGGGGCTACAGAGCAGACTGTCTCCCTCCCATCTTCTCCTTGGGATTTGAAAAGCCTTCCCTGGACCCCAAGAGTCAATGCCCAGTTGGAGAATTCCCAAGAGGTCCTGACAGTTAGGGAAGCTGGGGCCCAGGGCTTGGAAAATTGCCAAGGAACTAAAATGATCTGACCTCATCAGTGTGGGGAAGCACAACAGGAAGTCTCAGGATGCATTCCTAGCATATTCAAGTCAGCAGCGCAGAGTCCCAAAGCAAAGCTTATTCACTAGGGACTGCCATCTGTTTCTCTGCATTTAACCCTCCTCTTTTCGGATTGCAACTGGAATGAAATGCAAGCCAGGCTGCTGTTGTGGTGAGGATGATTTGATAGCCCAGATGTTGCTGGTGGTTCTGCTCATTGGTTCTTCCCTACCTAGGTTGGATGCTGGGTATGATGGCAACTTCCAATTTCTGCTTGTTTCTTCAACTCTTGCATTCATCCTTTTGTTCATTCATAAGGTTTCTGCCTTCATTCAGTCCCTGGGGAAAAATGTCATTCATGCAAATGCCATGAAGATCTTCGATGGCTACTGCAGCTTCTGGCACAGTTCATCTTTCTCACATTGCAAGCACTGAATCAGGGTTGGCACTAGATTCCAGCATTATCAAGCACTTGAAAGCCTTGGTGCTAATAGTCTAGAACCCTCAGCTTTGCTGTCCAACTTTCTTAATGCTGCTGCCTGATCTGCTACTTCTTCCTACAAGTGAAGAAACACTGATTCTAATGAAGAGAAGAAGCAATTTCCTATCCATATTTCCTCTGAGAGTGATGCAGCTTGGAATGAGATAAGCTGCCTCAGAAACCACTTTCCATACAGAGGTGTACTGAAAAGGGGGCAGCAGGATGATATGTGCTGATCCCCCAGTGAAAGAAAGTTGGTAAAAATGTCTTCCAGAGTAGACCCATAGCTTTTCTTGCTTTTACTATAGTTGATTATTTGCTTTTGATGCCTCCTTCAGAAATTATTCTCCATACTAGCTCTCCTCAACTTGGCATTTTCCAACTGTGTTGGACAATAACTCCCAGGAGTCCAGGAGTTTTAATCCAACAATGATGAATAGCATCAACTTGTCCTAGACCATTATGTCTCAACTTTGGCAACTTTAAGATATGTGGACTTCAACTCCCAGAAGTCAATTCCCATGCTGGCTGGGGAATTCTGGGAATTGAGGTCCACACATCTTGGTTACCAAGGTTGAGAAACACTGTCATACCCTACCACCATCGGACAACATGAAAGTTCACAAACGTAGACTTCTCCATTTGATTGGGGATTTGTTTATGGAACTGTTCATGATCACAGAAGGAGTTGATCAACAATGATCAGGGTATGATTCCTCCTCCAGAACTTTTAAGTTAAGATATGTTGTACAAAAGACAGAGTCAATAAGAACATGACAAATCTATACAACATATTTTCTAGTCATACACAGATGGCTGTGAGGTTCGCTTGAAGAAGTTTGGGGAAGAAAATTACTGGGCCAGAAGTAAGAAAGTGGATTTTGGGATACAATAGAAAAATGAATTGTCAACCACATTTGATTAGGTGTCCATATGTCCACTTTATAGAAGGTAGCTCTCATTTAAAAGAGGTTGTTTTCGACCTCTTTGAGGGAGTTTTTTTATTTACTTACTACGATAAGTCAGATTTAAAAAATTCATTAGAAGGAAGAGCTGGTAGGACTTGATGTTCATCAACAGCTACAACAACAAATTGTTGTTGCGTAAATCACCTTGTGATCTTCCCCAAGCAGTGAGACACATCCATCTCAAACTGAGTCACCCGTTCCAAATTTCCATCTCTACATCAGCATGTGCAAGTCAGATGAAAATCCTTGTCCTCTTTTGAGTGACACATTTTCCTTTCGCTATTGGCACGTACGTACGTGGTTGCTCCAGATGCAACCTCTACGCATTACCCAACTTGACTCTTGTCTTCCAGAGGACCTCACTTGGAAGTCACGGATGTTCCTCTAATGTGGCCAGTCTGTTGTCATCATCTGATGAAATCTCATTCTTTTCCAATAAAGGTTCGCAAGGCACTGGCTGCGAAGGCAGCTGCAAACAGAATGAGTAACCCTCCCACCCCCCACCCCAGCTGGACCCTCCTTTTCAAGTGCTGATGCATATTCTTCCCGATTCCCAGCACAAGGCCTGGAAAAGGGAAGAGAGCACGATCTTTATTTAGCTGGAGCTTCCTGTTTCCAATTCCTTTATAAATTTTTTTCCAAAGAACAGCCTGCAGAGACAGGATTTTTTTTTTTTTGCTTTGTTTCAATAATTGTTGTTGTTGTTGTTCTGGGAAAATCCAGGCAGGATCTCCATTGTCCAAGCTTTGATGTCTTTTCTTGGGGCCATTTCCTGTTCACTTGAACACAGGTTAAAAATATGCTTCTGCTGACATCATCATGGCGGATCTTCTCCGGGCAGACAGAGCTAGGCAAGTGTCTCTTGCTATGCTGTGTTGTTTTTTTTTTAGGGTTGACATGAGAAAGCTCTTCCCTTGGCTTGCTGTGGACAAGTGAAGCCCAGCAGCTGCACAAAATGGAGGCAAGCAGGAAGAGAGAAAAAAAAAGAGAGTGTGTGTCTGTTTCTCATAGACTGTTGTTTCCTTTGCTATGTTGCTTTGCATCACTTCCAGAATCTTCTACCTTTCGTGAACCAACATCTGTGATCCATTGTCTTGTTTCAGACTACACGTCAAAACCACACACACACACACACACAGACACAGACACAGACACACACACACACACACACACACACACACACACACACAAAAGGAAACAGAATATATATATCTTACCTCTCGGTTGGACAAACAAAGCAGCTGGCATGAAGTACATTGAAACAAAATAAAGCATTTTTTTAAAAAAAAATCCTGGCTTGCTAATTCTGTAGCAGCCATGTTTTATTTATTTTTTTAATTCCATTTATATCCCACCCTTCTCCGAAGACTCAGGGCGGCTTACAAGCTTAGCAGTAGCCTTCATTCTATGTATATGCCTGCTTGTTAGGGCTTTCACACACACCCCAAGCGGCATTATTACAAAGTCAGCTTAATTGCCCCCAACAATCTGGGTCCTCATTTTACCTACCTGGGAAGGATGGAAGGCTGAGTCAACCTTGTTGCCCAAAGTAAGGCATCAAAACATTGTGAGAATCCGCATCCTTGAATAGCTGGCTTTGGATATTAAATGCTGACTGGGCAGCCTAGAAAGAGCCTGGTGGATATTTGTTGATTAATAATTGTGTCACCACTGCCTTTTTTTTTAAAGAAAAAAAACATTCCCTGGGGTTTATCTCAGAGGAGGTAAAGTCAATCAACCAGCTGTGTCAGCAAATAAAAATACAAAAGGGCAAAATATCACAAAAGGCCATTTTTAGAAAGGCAAGATAATGAATGTGTGGAAGCTAAGAATGAGTGCATGTGTGCATGGGGTAGGTGGGTGCAATCAAACCTTAGTATCTGTATGTGCTTTAGAACTGCTAGGTTGGCAGAAGCTGGGACGAGTAACAGGCGCTCACTCTGTTACGCGGCACTCGGGATTCGACCCGCCAAACTGCCAACCTTCTGATCGACAAGCTCAGCATCCTAACCCACTGAGCCACCGCTATGTATAGAATGAAAGCTTAAATTACCATTCAAGTATGTAATATTTTACTAAACATTCAGCTGCTTTCTGGAATCGATCAGGCCATCCATGGCACAGGGCTAAGGTAGTGGGACTAGGTGTCCCTCATGACATTTGCCCATCCTACTAGGTTGGATAGATTGGGTGTGCTGCCAATTGCAAATGGTAAGTTGTGAGGGTTGTAAAGTCATCAAGTTGTAAAGTCATCAAGTGACTGACCTGATTTTGCAATCTTTTTTTTTAACATTGATTGTTAAATGAATACTGTGGTTGTTTAGCGAACCTATTGTTCACTATGGATGCCTCTTTTTGCTAGGAACCAGAAGTAAACATGGTTTGGGATAACACCATCATAAATTTCAGTCACACCATTGTGAGATGCTACAAATGCCCATAAACATGGACCAGTTGCTGAGCACCCAAAATGCGACCACATGGCCACAGGTGAGGGTAGATATCAGAACCTCAGAATTGAGTAATAAGTACCTTTTGGGAAGTCTGTCATAAATTCAAATGGTTGCTTAGTGACTGGTCATAAATCAAGGATTACCATAAGTCAAGAGATTTTCAGAACAACCTTTGAATGTCACAAATACGCTGTTAAGATTTGTTTTGGCTCGGAGAGATTGGACGGTATTGTTTGACAACTTTTCTAACTTAACTGTTAAGTTTCTCATCCTATTATTCAAGATACACAGGCTGGAAAACCCAACCATGAGAAGACAACGTGCTCCCTCTTGTGATGGGAAATTGAAGTAAGAGGCTTATTCATGCAAGGCAAGTGGAGGCAGCTCTCCTATAGGTTTACAAAAAGTAAATGCTGTAAAAAAAATTCCACTCTGAAAGATATTGAAGAAGAGAGGAAACAAACCATTTCACCTCTCCATTGTTTTCCATATCTAAACAAATTCACCTCGCTTGCATTGTTGGAAAAAATACAGATACAGGTAGTCTTCAACTTACAAACAGTTCGTTTAGTGACCATTCAAAGTTACAACGGCACTGGAAAAAGTGGCCTATGACCATTTTTCACACTTATGACCACTGCAGCATCTCCATGGTCATGCGATCAAAATTCTGACGGTAGGACTCATATTTATGACTGTTGCTGTGTCCCAGGGTCATGTGATCACATTTTGTGACCTTCTGACAAACAAAGTCAATGGAGAAGCCAGATTCACTTAACAACCATGGCACTAACTTAACAACTGCAGTGGTTCACCTAACAACCGTGGCAAGAAAGGTTGTAAAATGGGGCAAAACTCATTTAACAACTGTCTCACTTAGCAATGGAAATTTTGGGCTCAATTGTGCTTGTAAATTGAGGACTACCTGTACTACTTGGGTTCATAAGGTTGATCAGGTGTAGAATGATGGGTCGATGGGCCTGGTCAGAGTTCTTGACATCTGGGAACATCTGGAGGAACCATATTGAGTGTATTTGTTTTTTTGCTGCATCTTAAAAAGTAAAGGTAAAGGTTCCCCCGCACAAGTGTGCTAGTCGTCTCTAGGGTCCGGTGCTCATCTCCGTTTCAAAGCCGAAGAGCCAGCGCTTGTCCGAGGACGTCTCCGTGGTCATGTGGCCGGCATGACTAGACACCAAAGGCGCACGGAACGCTGTTACCTTCCCACCGTAGTGGTCCCTATTTTTCTACTTGCATTTTTACGTGCTTTCGAACTGCTGGGTTGGCAGAAGCTGGGACGAGTAGCAGGCGCTCGCTCTGCTATGCGGCACTCGGGATTCGACCCGCCAAACTGCCGACCTTCTGATCGACAAGCTCAGCATCCTAACCCACAAAGCCACCGTGTCCCTTCACTTGGGTTCATAGCTGGTAGTTATTAATCATTTCTGATTAAGAGAGATGGAATTCATACAAACTTAGCCTTTATTAAAACTTATACCGGGATATTCATATGGTGTAGCCAGCAAATGTTAGGATGGTGGTTATGATGGTGTGATCAAAGCTTTGTTGTTACAACACACATTAAACCCATAAAACTTAGATATAATAAAAAGTCACTATTCCCTCATCTTCCAAAGACCAATATGTTTATAATATATTACAACCTGCTCTTTTTAGCAGCATCATTGCATCTTCAACTTAATGAGCGCAGTTCTTGTTAACCAATTTTTTTTAATGTGTGCCCAGCACTAGACACATGGAGATGAATTTGGGATGTCTATAGGTTGCAGGACTCTGGATGTGTGTCTATTGATCCATGCTGTCATACTCTGCCTTTGAATAGTGTGTATTTATTCCAAGACAAATTATTTCTTTGCAGAGTTGAGTCCTGTAGAGCTGTATGGAAGTGACCTTGAAGAAGAAATTCAACAGCCATTAAGTAAAAGGCAGCTTCCCCTGAAAGGAGGAAGAAAGTGAGAAAGAAACTCAAGATTTCATTGCCTTGATTCTCTTGGGTATAAAAGAGAGAGCATATTGTTGCCAGGTTTTTCAAGCTTCTGTTATTAGATCCTGTAACAATAAAAGTAGATTTCCAGTAGCTCCAATGGCTCAGCTTCAAAAATCTCCATCCTTAAATGCAAAGGAAGGAGAGACCATTGGAGGGCAGTCAAATCCAGCAGAAAGCACAAAGCCACTGTGCTTTCCGAACTAACTCCCAGACTCTCGGTGTAGTTTGATGGATTGTTTCATCAATAAGTTCCACATCAACAATTTGGTGACTAGACTACTCCCCGTGTCCTTCTCCCCCAACAGACATCTGGATGATATCATGACATAGAGCCTAAATGACACTGCATAGGCATTGCTTAGTCAATCAAGGGCTGCCCCAGTGTCTCAGGGCTTCTGGATCAAGTGGAGCCATCAAGTCAGTGCATTCTCTGAATCATGAGCTGGATCTGAAGGCCAGTCTGCTATCATTCTTTTTGGAATCTTTTTCAGGAGCAAAAAAAAAAAGAGTGCCATCAACTTTGTATATACTCAAAGTGCCCATTTTGATCCCCTTGAAATTCCAGAACTCAATCTTCAAATACGCCCAAGCTTCTCAAAGTCCTATGCAAAGCATACAAACTCGGGGAGTGTAGGAGAGAGATTGGATGAAGGGGACGAGTCAAACGGACTGAGTCTAGAATCCTTATGTGAGCACAGGAAGGTCAAAGTCTGACTCTCCCCTTGGACTAGGTTTCCTTGTCCACCTAGGGCAGCGGTGGCAACTTCTAGTGAACAGGGGGGGAATCTGAAGACTGAGGAACTGAGGATCTGGGACAGGGGGCCCCAACCTTTTGGGCACTAGGGACCAATTCTGTGGAGAGAGGTTTTTCCCACGGACTGGAGGAGGCGTGGTTTTGAGTGCTGCCTGCATCCCACAGATGGGGCTTCACTGGCTTGAGCGTACCAGTTTCTGGCATGCCACGGCCTGGTGCTGGTCCACAGACCAGGGGTGGTGAACCCCTGATCTAGGGAACATTCGAGGGGATCTGAGGACGGCATTTTGGGAAGATTTAAGGCAATATATATATACCTAATGTGCAATCAGCCCAGGTTCAAATCTCAGAAGGGTATGGCTGACTGATGAGAACAAATAAGTTTGAAATGGCCATATCAGTCTCCCTTTAATTCTTTGTTAGCAATCCAAAAAAAATTACACAAATAATGAGTTGTCACAGTTGTGACTACAGCTTGTGGGTGGCCTTAGGTTAGGCTGATACAGGCAATAAGGTTTGGCCCGTATTTGGGCCTTGCAAGGTATTCTAAAATACTTAACAAATACTTCACACACACACACACACACACACACACACACACACACACACACACACACACACACATATATATATATATATATATATATATATATATATATATATATATATATATATATATATATATATATATATATATATATATATAGGTTGTATGCTCCTGATGCAGGATAATTTTAAAAAAACCCACCAACAACAACAACACCCTAATAACATTCAAAACAAAAATCTGGAGCTAGTCAGCTGCCTCAGGGCTCAAGTGAGAATTGAGGGGGGCTGTCTGCTTTTGCCCAGTCTGGCCTGAATGATGTCTCAGTCAGATTGACAATGTAACTTCTTGAGTTTTCTTGCCTTTCAAGCAGGCCATTAATGAGGAAAAAGCAGATGGGGGGGGGGAGAGAAATAGGAGAGACCCCAATGGGAGGGGCAGATCTTTGGAAAATGGGCAGCCGTTCTCTGTGCTATAGATCACATAGAGCTCCCCGCCACCCTCCCCCCTCAAAGAGAGACAAAATGGAAACCATTTACGAGAAAAACCGAGCCGGAGATGATTTACGACCCTCAGCTCTCTGGAGCCACGTCTTGGAGAAGGTCAGCACTGCAGTGTGTAGATGTGGCTTTTGCTGAAAGAGAGACCTCGTCGGATCAAATGGCTCATCATAAATTGAAAATGGCCTTGATTCAGAACCAGTCTGATGATTAGGTAGGGCTACCAATATTGGCTGCGAAAATCTGTACAAGATAAAGTCTGTGGGGATTCTCAGTCATCCAGATCATGGTTTGTCCCAGAGGTGCTTCTTCAAAAGGCAACTGGACTTTGTTTTTCCTTGAAGACGTTTCGCTGCTCCTCCAAGAAGCTTCTTCAGTTCCGCCTTCAGTTTTGCTTCTCTTGGGTGAGAAGCGCAATGTCTTCAAAGAAAAACCAAGGCCAGGTGCCTTTTGAGGAAGCCCCTTTGTACAGCATATGATTTTCTATATGTCTTTGCTGCCATCTAGTGATCTTCCAGAGTTTTACAAACCATATTGGTAACTAACTGAAGCGCTAGCCTTCTGCAAGACAGATAGCCCTCAACATGCAATCCTTCTGTTAGCGACTATTCAAAGCTACGACAGTGTTGAACAATGTGACTTAAAACTGCTGCTCACCTTTATGACCGCTGCAACCCTGTGGTCTTGCGATTACGATTCAGGTGCTGGGCAACTGGCCTATATCTACAATGGTGGTTCAAATTTTCAGCAATCTGCTAATTTGTAAACAAATATAATACTACAAGATCCCAATCAGCTTCTGTGAACAGCTGAAAGTGGAAAACATATCTACGTAAACGAAGAGCTTCTAAAATGAACCATCAGCTAAGGTGCTGATCCCAGGGGGAGTATTTTGCCCAGGTAAAGCAGTTTTTCTAACTGAAGAATGGGACTCCAGTTACACATGGCTCTAAGAAACATATTTCTCAGATCTTACTCTGGTGATCTAATTCTGTCCTTCGAGAAATGTTGAATGCTGTAGGCTCAACAATTTTGCCTGGGTAACATCTTGTATGGATTTCTAACTCCTGGAATTTTCAAGACACGTTGGTGGGAGAACCCTGGAAATTATTCTACGTTCTCTTTCCTCACTTCCATCCCGAGCACTGTTCCAATATCTCAGGATCTGCCACAGAGAAGAAGGGGTCAACCTATTCTCCAAAGCACCTGAGGCAGGAAAAGAAACAATGGGTGGAAACTAATCAAGGAGAAGACCAGCCTAGAACTAAGGAGAAATTTCCTGACAGATGGACACTTGATTAGTGGAACGGCTTGCCTCCAGAAGTTGTGGGTGCTCCATCCCTGGAGGTTTTTAAGAAGGGATTGGACAACTATTTGTCTGAAATGGAATCAGCTTTCCTGCTTGAGCAGGGGGTTGGACTAGAAGACCTCCAAGATCCTTCCAAGTCTGTTATTCTGTTATTCCTAAGCAGGCAAACGCTTGTCTGTGTTTACTGCAAGATATTTCACAGCCATCCTCGACTGCGGCGCTGTCGGACCTCCTGTCTCCCAGAGACAGGAAACATTGCTGCGGTGACTGATGAGAGTCTTGGGGATTGCCCTCTGGCAGAAGAGGCAGCGAGGCAGAAAAGACATTGGTGTCCCCAAGCAGGAAAACATGGCGCCCTTCATGAATCCAATCCCAGCATGTCAGTCTTCTTATTGAGATAAATGGCCACCCAGCTGCAGGATGGCGAGAGCATCAGATTCATTTAAGAATATGGTACTAGATCCAGATTCTGTTTGAAGGGAATCAGTAGAAGGCCCTCAAACAGTGAGAGGCGGAGAATGTCAAGGAGATTGGTCTTCTTCCCACAGGCCAAACAGGAATGAAAACTTGCCAGGGATTGGCTGTTCTTTATTTACAAACCTAGTGCTAGGCAGGGATTTTTTTTTAATCCTGCCTTTATCATTTTTATAAATAATTAAGGCAATTGCCTTGATAGCCATTTTTTATAACTGACTTCTAGCCCGATAAGCCACATCCGTATGAAGTAAGTGGTCACACTAGGTTAAGTATCATGCCAGATTTAAACAGAAACAAAAAAGTGAAAATTCTATGTCTCTGTGTAATCTGATCTCTGAAACATTGGCTGGAAAGGCAGATGAATAATTATGCCCCTGTTTACAAAAATGTGTTATGAAAACTGTAAGCAGGAAACTTGGGCAAAAGATTTCCGAATTCACCCAAAATCTCAGCCCTGATCTGGACCTCAGAGTTTGGGAAGGTAGTCTTCCACAACCTTGTTTCGATGTAAATGTAAATGATAAGTAGTGTAGGTCATTTTTGGGCCATAGTTTTGGCCCCATGGAAGCTATATAAACCCTGTTCTTTGGCCCCATGGAAGGCGTACAAACCCTGTTCTTTGGCCCCATGGAAGGCGTACAAACCCTGTTCTTTGGCCCCATGGAAGGCATATAAACCTTGTTTTTTGGCCCCATGAAAGGCGTATAAACCCTGTTCTTTGGCCCCATGGAAGGCATATAAACCCTGTTCTTTGGCCCCTAAACCCTGTTCTCGCAATGATTATTTTGGATCCAAGAAGGATGAATGACTCTACAAGTTATAAGTTTCTAATGGAGAAATTGCCTTTCAAAACCATGGGATCTCCTTGTTCATGGCATGCAAATCAAGAAAGAACATCTTAATGTCTTATAACAGACATTAACCTGCATCTTGCACTGAGCAGGAGATCGCATCAGATAATCTCCAGAATCATTTACCATTGCATTATCCAATAACTATAATACCCTCCCTCCACCTGATACCAATGTGGACTTATTGATTTAGAAAATTTATTTGCCGCCCATCTCATATATCCAGGGCTGAAAGAATGGGAAACTTTGAGCAGCTAAATTTCTAGACGTTTGGGCCATATTTTGACTCACAGGAGGCTTCTGTTTCAGCCTTTCCCCATCCCTGAAAAAGAAAGGGGGAAAAAAATTCCCTAAATTCAACAGGCTGAACCTTTTTCTTTCCCCTGGGGAAAGAAAAAAGAAAGAAAGAAAAGAAAGTGGAAGACAAGGAAAGTAAACCTTCGGAAAAAGAAGTCAGACTTGAGAGAAGCTGGTGGAGAACGTGTTTCTTAGCCCTGTTCTTCTGTCTTTTGGCTCAGGCTTCTGTTTAACTTTTTCACCACACTCGGATTCCAGCTCTTTGGAGGTGAGCTAGAAAAATTCTTTGATTCAGCTGATGTCAGGCTCTAATGAGGATCTATGGCTGGCCACCAAGATTCATGTATATTTAATGATCTCTGCTAAGGAAGTTTTAGAAGTGCTTCCCCTGTAGACTTGGCGATGGCATCGTTGCATACCTGCTAATCCCCTTTTCCTGACAAATCGCTTGCAAACCGTTTTTTAACAGCCCAGGGTTTCAGCTGGAACCTTGCAATGAGTTAATGCATGAAATTTGCTCTGGACCGTAGCAATGGGACAGCAATTGGGGAGTAGAGAAGGGGGAGGGGGGGAAAGGGATGGGTAAAATTTGGAATAAAGCCAAAGCGTGCAGCCAGTATCTGAAGATGGGATCTAAAGGAAAATAAATAAAGGGCTTTTAAATCTCACAGATCCATCTCGGTTGCAAACTATGTGCATCTAATGCAAAGCATTCCTAGTTTGGCACCTTTGTACTACCGCCCAGAACCAACACAAGATAGATTGGCTACACGTCTTGTTCCAAACAGTTCTTTCGGACCCTATTAATGAAGAGAAGGGTGAGGGGTGACATGATAGCAGTCTTCCAATATCTCAGGGGCTGCCCCAAAGAAGAGGGAGTCAAGCTATTCTCCAAAGCGCCTGAAGGCAGGACAAGAAGCAACAGATGGAAACTAGTCAAGGAGAGAAGCAACCTAGAACTAAGGAGAAACTTCCCGACAGTTGGAACAACTAACCAGTGGAACAACCTGCCTCCAGAAGTGGTGAATGCTCCAACACTGGAGGTTTTTAAGAAGAGACTGGACAGCCATTTGTCTGAAATGGTATAGGGTTTCCTGCCTGAGCCGTGGGTTAGACTAGATGACCTCCAAGATCCCTTCCAACTTTATTATTATTATTATTCTCTTAAACTCTCACAGTGGAGAGATTTGAATGTTACATTATGTCACGACTCCACTTTCATTGCCTCTCTTGGTGTGTATGTGTGTGTGTGTGTGTGTGTGTGTGTGTGTGTGTGTGTAAAGTCTTTATTTTGTACCATATGTAACTTTTCAGTTAAATTGAATACCAGGAGATAAGCTCTGCATGACCAGTTTCATCCTAGTTGGGAACTCATCAAACACAGGTACCCTGTAGATAGAACAATGATGGGCTAACTATATCTGATGAGTCTCAAAGAGGAGAAAGCCGGTCATGTACTTAACAGAGACCTGGAAATGGACTTGGAAAACTTTTGCAGAAATGGATACAAAAACTTCCAGTTTATGTAGGTTTGGTTTAATTTAAGCAGTTGTGATCTGCTTTCCATTTCTACGCAGATAGCTCAGTGGTTAACAGAGAGCTGACACCCCAGGTTTGAGACCCCACAGGGTGTGCTCCCCTTCTTTGGCCCAGCTCCTGCCCCCCCCCGAGCAGTTTGAAAGCATGCAAATGCGAGTAGATGAATAGGTACCACTTTGGTGGGAAGGTAACAACGTTCTGTGCACCTTTGGTGTATGTAGCTATACTGACCATGTGACCACAGAAATTATCTTAGGACAAGAAACGGAAATGAGCACCTTTCCCTACAGTTGGACACAACTGACAGGGAAAACCTTTGCCTTTTAATTAAGCCCGCTTAACATAATTCCCCCCCCGTGTGTTTTTGTGATCTCCCTTCAGTCCTATCAAGATACTTTTCGATGGCCACTGTTCTGCATACTTCCGTAAATGTAAACTCTGGGAAAGAAGGCAAGATAGACCAGGTTAGCATGGTGGGTGCCGAGGGGGGTGTCTGCATGCAGGGTCAGTTCCCCTGGACCCCACGTGGGACATACAGTAGCTGTGTGCTAGCATTCTAGGGCGTGTTTAATTTTTTAAAATTTAAAAAATCCTAGGGCAGTTTTGAGTGCTTCAGAAGCTGGGAGGCTGACTTTTTTCTTCTGAATTGCAAAGCCCCGAATCTGGGGATATAGAAAACGGTGGCCCCAGCCACAGCGGCGTGTCCCCTCCCTCCCTCCCTTCAGTGTCCCCTCCCTCCCCCCCACTACTAAGGCTGCACTGGAAAGAATACAGCATTCGTACGGCGGGGGAAGTTGTGTCTGAGTCTAATGGCCCAGGAAAAGCCATTATAAAAGGAAGAGTTGAGGTTACAACTCTTTATTGCTGCCTATAGAGACATCAGGTCTGTGATTCCAGGATTAGTCAGGGCTTTCATGGCGAGCCACATTGGGCCATTAGTTGTGCTGGGAAGCCCATTTGGGGTTCTCCAAAATAATCACAGGGGGAGGGGGAAGGGCGTGGGAGGAGGTAAAAGAATGGGGAGAAAAGGTGATCCTAAGTAGGGTTTTTTCCCCCCCTACTGTTCCTCATTCTGTTTGCAGGAATTTTTGCTTTGCAAGTTTATTGGGAAGGAGAATGTTTTTGGAAGAATGTTCCTAGGGTTGGTACTAGATACGGTGAAGGGTCCTTGGTGATCTCTGATTGGTTGTTTTCTGGATGATGTTTCATTACCCAAATGAGATAACATAATCAGGGCTGCTGACGAGGTTCTCTAGTTGGGGTAATGAAACATCTGCAAAGAAAACCACCCAGCTCAGAGAGCACCAAGGACTTCGCCTTTCCACAAAATGCCAATCTTGAATTGATATTGACGAGTAGTTTTGCAGTTTCATGGGAAACGGTCCATTTAGACACGCATATGAAATACGTGTAGATAAAGCCATCCTAATGTTTCACTTTCTGTAGCATGTGTCCAGTCAACCTTGGTGGTCTGTGGGCATTTTTGTTCCTTCCCAAAATTTTACTTTCACGGTGTACTACTCAGGGAAGACTCCTAGCACCTACAGATACCCAGCTGCTATCATTCAGTCCTACACATTCACACTCTACTGAGTATAACGGCACCACTTCATTTTCCCCACCTAAACATCTGTGAAAGCTTGTCAGCCCTAGTTGGCTCCTTGGTTCCCTTCCTGTGCCCCCAAACCTGTTTTTTTTTTAATTCCAATCAATGAAGTTTAATTGAGAATGGCTTTTTTAAAAAAAAAAATCTGAAAGCTGCTTTCTGCCAAAATCAATGGCAGTCATTTCTACTGAAAACATTGTCCCTTTCCTGGAACGGTCATTGTCCCGCCTTGCTCTCCAAATCAATGTAGGACTGTTCATCTGGGGTGCGCCTATATGTTCCTTCTGTGGTACTAAAGCCAAAACTTGTGGTACCTGTAAATCCTTACCACAATGGAAGACCCACTTACCCTAAGTGATGAGGATTGACACAAACAAACACTGAAAATACTCGATGGTGAGACAGTCACTGATTGATCTTTGGGGGTTATAATGGGACCCCAGAGAGATTAGCTGTTGCTTTTCTCTTCCAGAAGGTGGGGCCATAGTAGCAGAGAGAGAAGACGTATAAGAAGTTAAATATTTCAAGACTTGTGTCTCTAATACAGTGGTGGGATTCAGCCCAGTTCGCACCGCTTCGGCAGAACCGATAGCTAATTTTTTTGTTGCCCAGGCCCAGAACCGACTTCCGGAAGAGGCATCCACAGAGAGAGCTGGTTGCTTACCTATTTGAATCCCGCCACTGCTCTAGTATGCTATAAGAAAATAAAGAAACTCTTTACAGATCGCTCTGAGCTCACAACAGTTCATTTAATGACCATTTGAAGTTACAACAGCACTGAAAAATGCCAGTTTATGACCATTTTTCACCCAACCGTTGCAGCATCCCCCATGGTCACGTGATCGAAATTCAAATGCTTTGGCAATTGGTTCATATTAATGACGGTTGCCGTGTCCCGGGGGTCACGCCATCCCCTTTTGTGACCTTCTGACAAGCGAAGTCAATAGATAAGCCAGATTCACTTATCAACGTTGTTACTAACTTAGCAACTGCAGGGATTCACTTAACAACCGTGGCAAGAAAGGTCGTAAAATGGGTAAAACTCAATTAACAACTGTCTCGCTTAGCATCAGAAATTTTGGGCTCCATTGTGGCTGTAAGTTGAGGACTACATGTACTCGTAGCAGTTCCTTGGTTGCGCCCAACTAATAATTCAGATCTGACAGAGTAGTCAGTAGCTGGGATCTTTTCTGCCAGAGACAGGAATGTGATCTACTGTACTGGGCTGGTGTGAGTTTTGCTTGATTGCAATTGTACACCTCCCTGTTAATTGATTCTTGATGGGAGGACAACTGCATTGCCATAATTTTGCATTATCACTGAAATCTCTATCTATTCTTGGAGTGAGGAGAGGAACTTAAAGACAGTTTTCAGCAAATAAGCAAAGTGAAGGCTTGTTTTGAAAAGAAAAGGGCGTTCTTAGGATGTTTTTTGGGGGAAAATTCCTTACTACACCGGAAGGAAAATTCAGTCCAACTGTTTAAAAGTGTAACTTTCCTAATAATTAAGCAGCCAAAACTTTAGTATAAGCCATCAGTCCAATCAGTAGATGTTTAATTGGAGTATCTTCTTTACAAGAAAAAAATAAAGCAATTTTTGCTCGGTAAGGTTGAAAGTACAGCCTGATGAAACTAAAAAAGCTAAAAAATCTCCCTCGAGCTGCGCTTAATTCTCATGACTTCATTGTAATAATATAGAATATTATTTCTCCCTCTAACCGTCAAATTAGGCTCAAACACTGCATTCATTTTAGTTCAAGGGAAACATGTCAGGATGTAACACTTTAAAACGTGGGCAAAAATGCTGCTCTTTTCCTTCTCTCAAAACGCTGGAGCTATGAATGATCAGATTCAGTTGTTTTTCTGTATCTTCAGGCCATGGAAATACTATTTTCACAAGATATAATTAATTACAGGGTGGTGGCCTCCAGCTTAGATACCTTATGGACATGTAAACTGGAGCAGATATTTGAAAACTACAATTCCTAGAGATTCGGTAAGCATAGACCAGGGGTAGGCAACCTTGGCTCTTTTGTGACTCGTGGACTTCAACTCCCAGAATTCCTGAGCCAGCCTGGCTCAGCTTGGAAACCTCTCCCTTTCCCCTCGGGGTGGCTGGCTCAGGAATTCTGGGAGTTGAAGTCCACGAGTCATAAAAAAGCCAAGGTTGCCTACCCCTGGGGTGAAGACTGGGTGGGTGGGTGGGGCTCATGTAGTTCAGGGGTATCTATAAGGGGAGGAACAAATGCTGTTTTCCTAGCTTGGGGCTCTTAAATGGTTTTGGGCTCCAGTTTCTCAGGATGGGTGAATAGGTGGTCAAACATGCGGTGAAGGATAGAAACCAAGAGACTGAATTCTAGCCCTGCCTTAGGCATGAAAGCCAGCTGGCTGAATTTGAGCCAGTCCCTCCCTCTCTCTTAAGCCCAACCTATCATACAAGGTTGTTGTTGAGGGGGAAGAAAAGAAGGAGGAAGGAGTGTTAGGCATGTTTGCCACCTTGAGTTATTTATAAAGATAATAAAAGCAATAAAAGAGAATATTTGTAACTCAGGTTGACATGAGGGGCCCTTGGTGCTCTCTGAGCTTGGTTGTTTTCTTGTAGACGTTTCATGATCCAAACTAGGTAACAAAATCAGTGCTATACATTGATGATATTACCTAATAGAGAAACAAGGACCTCACAGTCCTTTCCTCCTCCTCCTCCTCCTCCTCCTCCTCCTCCTCCTCCTCCCTCCTCTTCC
>NC_139525.1:9589396-9683488 GCF_947247035.1 Vipera ursinii
AGTGTGGCCCATTGGGTGGGTGTGGCCCATTGGGTGGGCATGGCTGCAATGGTAACGGCAGACTGGGTGGGACTAAAAAGTTCAATCAATCAATTCCTTCTTTGCGAGAACTTTTTCCCCCCTGCGGGAAGTTGAAATTGATTGATTGATTGAATCTTTTTTTTTTGCACACGACGGCGGAGGCCTAAAGCGAAAAGGTTTTATAAAAACCCAGCTGAAGGCCTTGGACAGGGGCGATGGTGCGCATGCCCACAGAGTGGGCTCTGCATGCCACTTGTGGCACCCGTGCCATAGGTTCGCCACCACAGACCTAGGGGATTGTCTCCGGTGGGCAGGGCTGCTTTTGGAAACACCACTGGCTGTGACCAGCATGGGGGTGGTGGTGGCGGAGAGCCTGTAAGGCACTCTGCTCCCCTTCACAGCTGGAGTGGAATGGACAGCATTGGGGCCAGGCAGAGTTGACCAGGTTCCCTTGTCTAAATACAGGTGGTCCTTGACTTATGACCACAGCTGAGTCCAAAATTTCTCTTGCTAAGTGAGACATTTGTCAAGACAATTTTGCCCCATTGGGCAACCACGGTTGTTAAGCTAATCACTGCAACTCTTAAGTTAGTGACACTGCTAAGTGAATCTGGCTTCCCCCATTGATTTTGCTGGTCAGAAGGTTGCAAAAGGGGATCACACAACCCCGGGACAACTTACTGTTGTAAGTCAAGGAGTACCTGTGCTGGTATTTGGTGCTTGGAATCCCTGCTCTAGAATTTCGTTTACCTACTTCCAAGGAACTTTGTCCTGGAGAAAGGAGAAATCAGAAGTCAAAGTGTACAATGTTGGGACTGGACTTGGTCTTACTTTTTTGACCTGATGGCACCATATCATCCTGCTGTTTTGAATTGAATTGAAAACAGGAAACATACGCTATCAAATAGGCATAATGCCTCCCCCAAATCTCCTCCAGGTCAGCTGTGATGTGACCCTTCGTCTCCCCAATATGTGACCTTTGACTATAAAACAGTCCTTCTGCGATGCTTGCCTTCTGCCTCTTGCAGTTTATGGCTATTTAGCAGCCACAACTAGAGCTATCCGATCATTACCAATTAGTAGATTATGGATTGACATTTTCCTTTGTCTGTTTAATAAACCACAACCGTCTAGGTTCATAACACACTAAGAGAGAGACTTTTGGAAGGGGGGGAAAAAAAAGAAAAACTATAAACCACATTAGTCGGATTCATGCAACTGTCTAGTCAAAACAAATCCTGATACATTACCAGGTAGCGTGCTGTGGGAATCAGTCTCAACTGGTTGATGACATCATGAATACTCTGCTCATTTTTTCTTAACTCTGTACTTGCGTATGTGGAATTTTAGACCCACAGGTGCTAGGACTAGCCTTGAGCCAAATGAGACTCAAGACAAGAAGAAATATTTGTACCAGTTCTGGTCATCAACTATTGGCAATGCTCCACAATCTTTCTACTACTAGCGTACAGGTAGTTCTCAACTTACAACTGTTCCTTTAGTGACCTTTCCAAGTTACAACAGCACTGAACAAAGCGACTTATGACCATTTTTCACATTTACAACTGTCGCAACATCCCCTTTCGGTCATGTCATCAAAATTCTTGGCAACCGAATTTGGGGCGGGTGTGGGGAGGGAATTGTGCCCTGTTATCACTAGTCATCTTTCCAAAGCAACTCACATGCATTTCTTTCACTGGCTTATTTTTCAAAGCCCCCCCCCCCCCCCGTCTCCATTTCCTCCTCCTCACTGCAAGCCTTTGGCTACTCACCAGCTTGCATTCAAGGAATTGCTGGAGGGTGGATCAAGTGACCGAACTTGGCATTATTTGGTGGCTGCATCCCCCAAGAGCCCCCCAACTGCCTTTCTGCTCGTGGATTCTTGGACCAGAGATCATCTTACACCGCCTTTGCAACATGGCTGGCTTCTTTTATTCCACCAAGGCAGATTTCCTTCTAGGCCACAGGTTGCACGCGCTCAGAGGCAGCCTGTGAAGGTGGATAGATAACACGGAGAGGCTGGCAGAGAGGGGCATTCATCAAAGATAAGAAGTGGTATAAATCACTCTGGGTAAATCATTAGGGTCTGGACAGTACACAAAGAGAAACCACTTCGAGATCTCTCTTCTCCCGTAATGCTTTATATAGCGAAAAACCAGGCACACGCGGATTCCCGTCAGAGGAAGTCTGCAGGGGTGCAAAACAACCCCTTTCCTGAAACTGAATAACACAGGGAACTTCTACAGAATTAGGTCTGCAGTGTTCCAATATTTGAAGGGCTGCTGCAAAGAAGAGGGGGTCAACCTCTTCTCCAGAGCACCTGAAGGCAGGAGAAGAAGCAACGGATGGAAACTAAATGAGGAAAGAAGCAACCTAGAACTAAGGAGAAATTTCCTGACAGTTAAGACAATTCATCAGTGGAAGAGCTTGCCTCCAGAAATTGTGAATGCTCCAACAGTGGAAGTTTTAAAGAAGAGATTGGACAACCATCTGTCTGAAATGGTATAAGGTAACCTGCTGGAGGAGGGGGTTGGACTAGAAGACCTCCAAGGTCCCTTCCAACTCTGTTATTCTGATAGAAGACTTGAAGGACCAGTTTGGGGAGACGGTATTCTGACAAAGCTCGATTTTGCGTTTCCTAAGATTCAACACTGACTTGATGGCACAAAATCCATCAAATCTAAACTACAGCCCTGATATTATTGCCTGGTGTTTTTCCTGATCCTGCTAGATGTTGACTGGCTGCAAAAAATTTTTTCAGAGATCTGAATAGCTCTCAGAAACAAGTCAATGTGCTGAATCAGATTCTCAATTCTGAATGAAGCGTATACGGTTTGAAACTAATCAAGGAGAGAACCAAACTAGAACTAAGGAGAAACTTCCTGACAGTTAGAACAATCAATCAATGGAACAAGTTGCCTTCAGAAGTTGTGGGTGCTCCAAGACTGGAGGTTTTTAAGAGGAGACTGGATAACTTTTGTCTGAAAATGGTATAGAGTTTCCTGCTTGAGCAGGGGGTTGGACTAGAAGACCTCCAAGGTCCCTTCCAATTGGTTATTCCGTTATCTATTATATCTATTATTAACATACGGAAAGAGGCTATTCCTGCTCCCCATATCCAATCTACTTTCTGAATGGATCAACTTAATTTGAACTAAATCAGAGATCTTAATCAACAATTCAGATTGGATGGGATCCAATCCACACACACCCTCATCCTTTTGATTGGAAGATGCCCGGAGTTTGTTGAAGACAATAGATAGGCAGTTATTATAAATGGGGATGTGGTAGCTCACTGGGTTAGGATGCTGAGCTTGTTGATCAAATGGTCGGCAGTTTGGCGGGTCGAATCCCGAGTGCCGTGTAACAGAGTGAGCGCCTGTTACTCGTCCCAGCTTCTGCCAACCTAGCAGTTTGAAAGCACGTAAAAAAAATGCAAGTAGAAAAATAGGGACCACTACGGTGGGAAGGTAGCAGCGTTCCGTGCGCCTTTGGTGTCTAGTCATGCCGGCCACAATACCACGGAGACGTCCTCGGACAAGCGCTGGCTCTTCGGCTTTGAAATGGAGATGAGCACCGGCCCCTAGAGTCGGAAACAACTAGCACGCATGTGTGGGGGAACCTTTACCTTACCTTTTACCTATTATAAATGTTTTAAACAAACAAATAATATGGGGAGATGCTATCTAGATTCTAGACAACTTCCTTAGGAAATCCTTTCAAATTCCTGGGTTTTCTGACAGCTAAGGAGTTTTGACTGTCGGTGGAAGAAACGGTCAGAAAAAAAATGCAGTGTGATGGAAACAGAAAATCATTCTATTCGATCGGGTCCTTAGTCCTTCCAATTTAACATTGTCCCCATTTTAACATTGTCCCCACTATGGCTTGGCTGCCTTTTTATAGTATGTTAGGCTTACATCAGGATTTAGTCCCCGTTTGATGTGTATTTCCTGCCTCCAACTTGCAGAAAGCTATTTCAGAATTCAGAGTTTATGTATTTTAATCCCACATGTATTATTTCTCAAGATGGCCGACATGCCCCTTTCTCTTTCCCCTCAACAACAACTCTGTGAGGTGGATTGGATGGGAGAGAATCACTGGCCCAGCTGATTTTCATACCTAACGTGGGACTAGAATTCACAGTCTCCTGGTGATTCACTCAAAGATACCCAGACAACTTTCATGTCTAAGACGTGACTAAAACTCACAGTCTCCTCGTGATTGGTCCAAAATTACCCAGCTGACTTTCATGTCTAAGGTGGGACTAGAATTCACAGCCTGGTGCCTAATCGAAGGTTTAATAGTCAAAGATGAAACACTTAGAGGATCTACCTGTGTTATGGTTCAGGATAAGCGAAGAATGCATTTCTTTGCCAATAAATTAATTGTCTAAAAGACAACAGATGGAGAAAAGAGCTTAACCCCAAGAGATATGGGTTACACTTATATGGTGGGTTTCCCTTTTTGGAATTTCTTTCTCCCCCCCCCCCTTTTTTTTGATCCCAGAAGACAACAAAGTAGTGATGTTTTGCTTTTAAATATAGTTCACATTTAAATATTAATCGAACCACTTAGTTACATCAGACCCTTGAACAAAGGCAGCCATACATGATTAATGGAAGTCAAAGACTGGCATCTCAGATAATTTACAAAATAACAAGGCAGGTATTTCCCTGTTTATCGGATGGGGAGGTGTGTCTTGCAGGGAAGAAGGGGACGAAAATGATGAAAGAAACTCAGATGTGACATAAGGTAGCAAGGATGGAACCTTTTGGTTCCCTGAGGTCAAGTATCTTGAGAAGTCAGGGTTTTTATTCTTTCTAAAATATGGAAGTTGGCTTAACTGCCTGCTTCAATAACTTGGCTTCCAGTCATCAGGAGAAAAGCTTAAAAGCTTGGCTTCTAATAATAAGCCGTTTGAAGTACAGAGGCTAAAAATCTATTAAAAGAGGATCATGGCTTGGTCAAGCCAATAGATTTAAAAACCTCACTCGCCGCAGGATCTATCGACATGCGGGAGAGAGAAATACAGAGGGATATAAAGGTGGACAAAGTCATCTTTACCATCATCCGAGAATTTGAGAACAAACCTGGTTTCTTTCCTTTGGGAAAGGACTTAGCTTGATCCGGTGGATTGTTTGGCCAAGCAGGGTTAAAAAAAACCAACATTATGTACAAGTTGTTTACTATATGGATGGAAACGAATCAAGGAGAGAAGCAACCTAGAACTAGGAAGAAATGTATTGACAGTGAGAACAATTAATCAGTGGAACAGCTTCCCTTCAGAGGTTGTGGGTGCTTCATCACTGGAGGTCTTTAAGAAGAGACTGGACAGCCATTTGTTTGAAATGGTCTAGGGCAGACATGTCAAACTCAAGGCCCAGGGGGCTGGATCCGGCCCGCGAAGTGGTTTCATGGGGCCCGCGAAGCCATCCTGGAAACAGTGAGGGAACGGCCCCCACTGCCTTGGCCCTGGCCCAGAGACCCTCCTTCTGCCAGAGACCCCCAGATCTGTCCCACTCCTGCCCAGGCCCCCATAGGCACCCTTGATGCGGACGATGTAGAGCTGACCACGCCCACCCAGTAGGCCATACGCACTCTAGCCACGCCCACCCAGTAGGCCACGCCCACCCTGGCCATACCCACCCAAACCCTCTGAAGGCAACCGCAATGCTGATGCGGCCCTCAATGAAATTGAGTTTGACACCCCTGGTATAGGGTCTCCTGCCTGAGCAGAGGGTTGGACTGAAAGACCTCCCAAAACAGACCTTCCAGTTCTATTCTGATGGATCGACATGGTACAGACTGTCCCCCAAATCTGCTCAACCAATCAGTGACTGCAAGGAAGTCACCATTTGGTGAGGTCACATTGATATTCCCTGAAATTAAGAAGGTCAGGAGCTTCCAAATTTTACATGTTATCATTTCTCTCTAGGATACAAAAAAACAAACCATCAGTACATCCTGCAAATGGTCCTTGACTTAAGACCGCAATTGGGATCAAAATTTCTATTGTAAGTAATTGCTGACATAGGTTGAGCCATGACATGACCAGATCCAAGATCACACAGTCATAGTTTCTAGACCAAACTTTGCTTCCTGCTTTTGATCTCAAGCTACAGCTTCTGTTCTCGGACATCAACCTGCTTCAAAAAAATAAACTCCAAAGAAAGAGTTGGGTGGATAGGAGAGAGAAGAGCTGCTCAAAATGTTCTCTGAGGTTCATTGCAGGATTGCCATTGCATCTTTGTGTGTGTGTATATGTGTGTGTGTGTATTCTGATGCTATTCTGACATACGTAAAATATGTGGACAATACAACATAGGAGACAATATGTTAAATTAAGATAAACCCTAATAAAATCAGCATAATATGGAGCCTTAGAATTGCAATAAGATAGAGTTTATAATTTGAGAGCCAAGGAAGCTAACCATCTAACTGCTTCGGTGTGGCTGGGGTGAGATCATCCCAGATACCTTGAAATTTCCCAAGAAGACATTCTTGAACTATATGTGTTATTATTTGTTCCAGTGCACCACAGCTGCATTGTGGGCTCTTGACCACTCCTCACTTAAAGAGCTTTGCCTGGTCCTGAATCCATTCAGATCACTCCATGTTTTTCAGGACAACTGCATACCTGGAAGATCCGTGTCTAAATGATCACACGGGTCACATCAATCCATACTCATTGATGTGTGTATCAAAATTTCACAGCTGGCCCATTTCCAAAACGAGCGTGTATTCCAAAGTCCTCGGGAGCTGCCTTCAGCCTGGCGTTTCCGAATTAACTGAAATGATGCAAATCTGCATAACTAGCTGGTCTTGCTCCTAATGCTTTCAATTTGTTCTAATAGACATTTAATGAATACTTTATAAAGCCTTGAATGGGGTATTTTAAAATCAATGGTGCTATTTTATTGCCATTCATATGATCTGTAGTTGGACGGTGGCCTGGTTCCCATGTGCCCATTGATTGAAAGCTGTGATGAATGGGATGAAGACTCAACGTACTGTAGCTCTTTGTATGTGAAAGGGAGGCTTTGAATGTCTGGAACCTCTTTGGCAATCTGAGGGCACGGACGTTTCCATGAACAGAATCACTGCTCCCTGTCCTTGTTGGATCATAGGCAGAGGTTGTCCAGCATTCATGTAAATCATGTCAATATTCCTGACGAACTCCAATTTGGCTTTGGATAGTTCAGTCGTTTGGAGGGAAAGCCAAAGGATGCTGGGATTTTGTCCACTTATGATTTGCATAGTCAAAGTCAGACAGAAGACACTCGCAGAAGAAATCTTCCTTGATGAAATTGAAAAGCCAGCCACGAGTAATCCTTGACTTGCAACCATTCATTTAGTGGCTGTTCGAAGTCACAACGGCACTGGGAAAAGTGACTTATGACTGGTTTTCACACTTACAACCGTTGCAGCATCCCCGTGGTCACGTGATGAAAATTCCGACGCTTGGTAAGTGAGATATATTCATTCATCGCAGTGTCCCGGGCTCATGTGATCTCCTTTTGGTCCCCTTCTAACAAGCAAAGTCAAGAGGGAAGTTAGATTCACTTAACAACCGTGTTACTAATTTAACAACTGCAGTTACTAATTTAACAACTTAACAACTGTGGCAAGAAAGGTTGTAAAATGGGAGGGAAGCACACTTACCAACTGTCTTGTTTAGCAATGGAAATTTTGGACTCTCTTGGGATTGCATGTTGAGAACCACCTTCTACCTTCTTGTTTCTGGTCCTCAAGGTTGCATGAAGCGATCCTTAATAATAATCATAATAAAATTGGAAGGGACCCTGGAGGTCCTCTAGTCCAGTCCCTGCTCAGGCAGGAAACCCTATATCATTTTAGACAAATGGCTCTTCTTACAAAAAGTTCCAATGTTGGAACATTCACCGCTTCTGGAGGCAGATTGTTCCATTGGTTAATTGTTCTGACTGTCAGGAAGTTTCTCCTTAGTTCTAGGTTGCTTGTCTCCTTGATTAGTTTCCATCTGTTGCTTCTTGTCCTGCTTTCAGGTGCTTTGGAGAATAGCTTGGCTCCCTCTTCTTTGGGGCAGCCCCTCAAATACTGGAACACTGCTATCATGTCCCCCCTCGTCCTTCTCTTTGTTAAACTAGACATGCCCAATTCCAGCAACCGTTCTTCATATGTTTTGGCTTCCAGTCCCCTGATGATCTTTGTTGCTCTTCTCTATACTCTTTCTAGAGTCTCGGCATCTTTTTTACATCGTGGTGACCAAAACTGGATGCTGTATTCCAAATGTGGCCTTGAGAAACCTCTTTTCCACCAACTCCCTCGTGATCTTTCAGAGCCATCTGAATGTGTCTCCACATCTTTGGAGCAGGGAACTCCCAAAATGAATTACAGACTAAGCGGGTTCAGCAGACCTGTTGTATTATAGATGGGTTATATTATAGATGGGTTATTGTGGCTTGCTGTTGCGTTGTTTGTGGTCTGTGAATAATTGATGGCACAGTATCAACCAACCTTTGTGGCTTGCTCAACAAATCATGCTAAGTGAACGCAACACCGTCTACGCCAAGGCAGTGTTTGCTGGGATGAAGATAGTGTTGTTCTTGAGGGCAACAGTTCTTCGCAAGCTGAGTCCTGAAGCCGGAAAACGAAAACAAAATGAAGAACAAAACCAGCTAGCTGATAAGTTTTTAAACCACCCCGGAATCCAATCTTTTCAAGGCATCGTCAGCAATCGGTTATTTCTCTTGATTAAAGCAAAAGAATGCTAAATGGGTAAACCTGGTTTCTGAGTTTCCCACAGAAAGGTACATGTGCAAGAAAGAGCAGAAGCATTTTGGAATTCAAACAGCTACTTTCTCTTATTCTTCCCCAAAGGACTGCAAGGTCACACTTGGGTTAAGCCGCTGATTGGTAATCTCTCTGGTGAGTGGATCCAAGCAAAGAGAGAAGTAAGGAAGAGTCCTGAGGTCAGTTCATGGCCTAAGGTGCTCTTAACCATTTCCTCGCTGCAGCTGAATTAGCGGTGTCCTAACTGGAAGAATTTCGCCAACGTCTTAGCAAATTAGGTTGTTCTTAGATTACTCTCTGCTCAAATGTGGAAAGATCTGGCATTATTCACCAGAGAGAAAAGGTTAAGGAAGATGACGGAACTCGCAGAAATAGACAAATTGTCTTCCTTGATTAGGGAAAAGACAATATCTGCTGATTGGAAACCTCTTACAGACTTTTGCACTTATGCTTGTGGTTTTGGTGATTAGGAAGAAAGAAAAGATGATAGGAGGGGGGGGGAAAAGGCTGAGCTTCATTGTAATCATAGAGTAAAAGATAACTTGGCACCCTACTTTATATTGGCTGCAGAGGAAATCGTAAGCTTCTATTTCTTTTTATCTTTTATTTCTGCATTTTTGCCTTTTTCTTTCTCCGTTTTCTGAACGGGGTCATAACCAGCTTTGTGGAGGTCCACTCTGAACGGTTGCTATCTGACTGGTCATTAAGTGAAGACAAACTGTATTGCCTCTCTCCCCTAATTTTAGGGGTATCTCTAGCCAGCCTACATTTTTACTTTTAAGTGTATTTTAAGTGGGAAAGGTGTGTGCATTTGGGAGAGGCCAGGCAATCTTCTTCTGTCTAGTCTAATAAAAAGGAGGACTAGGGGACACATGATAGCAGTGCTCCAGTATCTCAGGGGTGGCCCCAAAGAAGAGGGAGTCAAGCTATTCTCCAAAACACCTGAAGGCAGGACAAGAAGCAACAAGTGGAAACTAATCAAGGAGGGAAGCAACCTAGAACTAAGAAGAAATTTCCCGACCGTTAGAACAATTAAGCAGTGGAATGGCTTGCCACCAGAAGTTGTGGGTGCTCCATCACTGGAGGCTTTCAAAAAGAGACTGGACCACCATTTGTCTGAAATGGTATAGGGTCCCCTGCTTGAGCAGGGAGCTGGACTAGAAGACCTCCAAGGTCCCTTCCAACTCTATTGTTCTATGTTCCCTTTAGCATCCCTATTCCTAACGTCCCAATGCTGTAACCATTTCCTTGTGAGTCCCGCTAAAGTTGCTGGCCCATTTCTTAGGAGAGGTGTGAGCAGAAGAGTGTGGCGAGCTTCCAAGTTCTTTCCAATTAAATTAATAGCAATATCTTTTCAAAACATTGTTTTATTCAGGCGTTCTTCCTAGCCTGGCAGAAGGGTCCTGAAAGGAAGCCACAGGCCACCAGCTCTGCTAAAGCTGTAGAAGCTTTGATCCCGCTTTAAGCTGCATTGCCTCTTCTTCTCCCTTGGCTTCCCTCCCCTTCACCTCCCCCTGCCCCACATTAGCCTCCAGCTCTCCGTACACTCTCCCTCCCCTCCCGGCCTGGCTTCCTTAGAAGGGGTAATTGTAGCAACACAAGGAGCATATGGCTAGGCAGGGCTACCTGCTGGTGCACCAGATGTGAACTGGGTGCCTTCGATCAAGAGCACATTGAAAGGGCCTCGCCTCCCTGTCTGTCTCCAGCAATTGCTCACCCTCTCCAGAAGCAGGTCTTTGAATGACTGCTCTTAAAAAGGCCATGGGGGCGGCCTCTCTCCCCCTGGCTGTCTGTGTGCCTGGGGGAAAGGCAGGCAGGGCGAGATGGGGGCAGAGAGGAGGAGGAAAACAGCTCATTCTTTCTAGGGCATTTCTCTTCTGCTGTTTGGTTGGTCTGCCTAAACCAGGGCAGAGGAGGTCTTCGTTAATGCCAAGTTGGAGAGGAAGGAAGGAAGGAAGGAAGGAAGGAAGGAAGGAAGGAAGGAAGGAAGGAAGGAAGGAAGGAAGGAGAGGGACGGAGGAAGGAAGGAGAGGGACGGAGGAAGGAAGGAAGGAAGGAGAGGGAGGGAGGAAGGAAGGAAGGAGAGGGAGGGAGGAAGGAAGGAAGGAAAGAAAGGAGAGGGAGGGAGGGAGGGAGGAAGGGAGGAAGGAAAGGAAGGGGGCGAGGGAGGGAGGGAGGGAGGAAGGGAGGGAGGGAGGGAGGAAGGGAGGGAGGGAGGGAGGAAAGAAGGAAGGGAAGGAAGGAAGGAGAGGGAGGGAGGAGAGGGAGGGAGGGAGGAAGGAAAGAAGGAGAGGGAGGGAGGAAGGAAGGGGAGGAAGGGAGGGAGGGAGGGAGGGAGGAAGGAAGGAAGGAAGGAAGGAAGGAAGGAAGGAAGGAAGGAAGGAAGGAAGGAAGGAAGGAAGGAGAGGGAGGATGGCAGGGGAAGGAGAAGGAAGGAAATCTTTGGAATCAAGAAATTTTAAGTGTAAATGTCTTGCCATCAGACACATTATTATCTCTAGGGCTCTTGTTTTGGAAATTAAGTACTATGCCCAAGACTGTCTGATGACTGTCTGCAGCAGACAGCAATCCTTTCAAAATACAACAAGAAAAGTGTCTAATTATCCAGCTATGGACTCAGCTGAACGACTGCGCCCAACTTATTTCTCTGTCGACATATGAACAGAAAATGTGTTTGGGGCCTAGTAAGTGCAGATCTGCCCCTTCCTCCCCCCTCAACCTGGCCCCAAGATAGATGGCAAGTTTTCAGTTGCATCAGCTTAATTATTCATTAATTGTTAACCATCAATTGGCAACAAGTAGGCCCTGTGTGTTTGTACAGCAATGAGAAAGCTGATACCCCAAACTACCCCATTTCTCCACCACCTCTATTCATTTCAAGCTTTCTCTGGGTCTCCAGACTGTTATGGTGTTTAGATTTTATGAAGTCTTTGGAGCCAACAAAAGCAGAAACGTGAGCATGATCATCCTTCTTGTTCTCCCTTTCCCCATGGGATGATGGCAAGACTTGGGCTGGGTCTTGTCTCTTTAAGAGACACTTGAAGCTGAGGGAGGAGAGTGAGATGGAGGGGTGTGTGTGACTCTTACAAAAGCTCTGGGGAGTCCCAAACAATTAGAGTAATGAGGGGGAAACAAACCACAATTTTCTGTTTGCTCAACTGAGACCCTTATTGCATGAAAATAAACCCCAAGACAGAAGTTGCGAGATGTAAGGTGGTTGAGAGTTGATCTGAAGCTGCTTAAACCTAACTTTGATAGGATGAATGGGGGGTAATCACGCAAGGTGGTTTGTGAGGCCCTGGTTGATTGTGAATGACTGGAAGCCCCTGTTCTCCCACAAGGTACCTTAAGTGGTTAACCCAGTTTTTGCACTTGCACAAGTCCTCAAACCCCAATGGCTAGATCTGCACAACACGCTAAGCCCCAAAAAGGGATGGTGACCTTGTACTTTGCGTGAATGAAACCCAAGGTCTTCAACTGAGCAGGTGACTTGCATGGGTTTGTACAAATAGTCCTCAACTCACAGCCGTTTCATTTAAGGAAGGTTTGAAGTTACATCGGTCTCAGAAAAAAATGACTTAAGAGCCATTCTTGAAATTCTGACTGTCGCACTGACTATGAGGTCACATGGTCACATTTCAGGACTTGGCAACTGGCTTGCCTTTAGGAAAGACCCAGTGAAAGGGGATTTTCAAAGTAAAACCAAAGGATTGGAAATTAAGACTGGGAAAGATGGAAATGTGTGGGCTGGTAAGGAATAGTAGTGGTCATGTTATATTAAGATATATAAAAAGATAAAGGTAAAGGTTCCCCCGCACATGCGTGCTAGTTGTTTCCGACTCTAGGGGCCGGTGCTCATCTCCGTTTCAACGCCAAAGAGCCAGTGCTTGTCCGAGGACGTGTCTGTGGTCATGTGGCCGGCATGACTAGACACCAAAGGCGCACGGAACGCTGTTACCTTCCCACCGGAGTGGTCCCTATTTTTCTACTTGCATTTTTACGTGCTTTCGAACTGCTAGGTTGGCAGAAGCTGGGACGAGTAACAGGCCCTCACTCTGCTACGCGGCACTCGGGATTTGACTCGCCAAACTGCCGACCTTCTGATCGACAAACTCAGCGTCCTAACCCACTGAGCCACCGTGTCCCTTATATTAAGATATATAGTTGAAGAAATTACAGATGCAGCTGTTCTTTTCCTGCAGACACACTCACTCCCTTCCTTCCCCCTCGTCCCAGTTGCACACGGTCCATCAAGTCTTCATCTAGAATAGTTTTAGTGTTCATTCTATAAGTCCAGTCTCCTG
Source organism: Vipera ursinii (assembly GCF_947247035.1). NCBI lineage: Eukaryota > Metazoa > Chordata > Lepidosauria > Squamata > Viperidae > Vipera > Vipera ursinii. The sequence goes on from NC_139525.1 coordinate 9,602,494, forward strand.
AGAGTTTGAGTTTTGGTGGTTTCAAGACACATCCATGCAGTATTCTCGACCATGTATTGCCTAGACTAGTCCTAGCATTTCTTGATGCCTTCCCATTCAAATACCAACCAAGCCTGAGCCTTTTCCTTCCCAAAGTCAGCCAAGTCTTCTGTGTATCCAAAAATAAACGCTTGAAAGCTAGACAGTGGAGACCTGCTAGTCTCTTCCCAGTTCAGCCCTACTAATGTGTAACATTGTCTGGCAACTTTGCAGAAGTTCCCTTCCCCCCAAAAAGGTTGTCAATCCCTTGTTTGTCAGCAGTATTTCACTAGCAAGTTGCCTTACTTGAATTCTCCAGAAAGCGAGGAGAGACTCTGCAATTCCTTTCCCCAAGTTAGTTCTTCTCCCCTTTGGAGGAAGATGGTTGGATGAAGCAGGAAATCAAAATGACTCTGAGTGAGGAACACAATGCTTCAAAGCAACTTTTCCACCCCACCTAACTTTTCAACCCTATCAAGGGTTCCAACTGGTACAGAATGCAGCCGCGAGAGTTGTGTTGGGAGTTTCCTGATACTCCCATGTTACACCTCTGCTCCATGAGCTGCATTGGCTCCCAGTTGTCTTCCGAGTGAGATTCAAGGTACTGGTAATGGTGTTCAAGGCCCTACATGGCATGGGTCCGAAGTACCTCAGGGATCACCTGAGCATCAACTTCCCTCCGCCCTGTGTCTTCCCACAGAGAGGGCCTCCTCAGGGTGCCACCGGTCAGAGAATGTCGTCTGGTGGCCCCCAGGGGGAGGTCCTTCTCTGTGGGCACGCCGGATTTATGGAATCGGTTGCCGGTCGAGCTCCAGATGGCGCCTGACCTTCGCTCCTTCTGACGCGATCTGAAGACGCACTTATTCGAACAAGCCGGCCTGGCCTGATGGGGGGATGGGATTGGGATTTTATTGTGGTTTTTTAATATATGTATTTACTGTTTTAGTTTGGGCATTGTATTTAATTCTTTTTTAACTTTTGTATTTTTGTATTTTTATATACTTGCCCTGTTCACCGCCCTGAGTCCTTCGGGAGAAGGGCGGTATATAAATAAAATTATTATTATTATTATTATTATTATTATTATTATTATTATTATTATTATTATTATTATTATTATTATTATTATTATTATTATTATTATCAACTGTTTGTTTTTAATTGAAAAGTAACAGACTCACTTGGTCAAACACAAATGCATCACAAATTATTACCAGACTTGCTGTTCAGATTTTTTTTTTTTAAAAAAAAAGTGGAACATGCTCTGGTTGCATTGGTTTACGGCCTTGAAGGACATCTTGAATCTTTCCAATGGTTCCCACCAAGAGGTCCATGGTTTGCCTCAGCAGACACAACGGAACAAGAAAAGTCTCCTCCTCGGAGCTGGAAGAAAGTTGTTTTTTTCCCCTTCTTTTTCTTCAACCTTCTGAAGTTTTAACCAAGTAGAGAGAGACGCAATCTTTCAAACTTCTGTCTGGTTTCTTCTACCAATATCCAGACTCAGATTTTTTTTGCCAGCACTTGTTTCTTCTCACCCAACAACCATCCCTGCCTCTATTCCTAAAAAGGTCCCAGTGGATGCACTTAGCCTCTTAATTGGCTGTACAGCTGTTTTATCTGATGGTGAAGGCAGAAGGGGAGGCAAACTCATTTTTATAAAGGGTAGAGAGAACATCATTTGTAGCAATTATTCTCAAATTGAAGTGAAGAAAGCTGTCATTCCTGCATTTATTGTTTCTTCTCCCTTGTATGGTTGTTGGTGTTTTCCTTCTCACGCTGATGATGGTGGAATATCACACAAGCATCCTGTCAAGAGAGATATTCAATAAACACTTGACACCCAAGTGCAAGAATACATGGCCTGTGGCAAATATGAATTATTCAGCCAGAAATCAAGATAATTTTGCTTCTCACTTAAGAAACCAGTCCCTTCTTCTCTTCCTTGTCATACTATCTCTTTCTTCCTTTCTCTTTCTCGTCCTCTTCTGCCTCTTTCTGTCTTTCTTGTTGTTCCTTTTACCAACCTCACTTTATTATTTATTATTTATTTATTAATTTTATTTGTATACCGCCCTTCTCCCGAAGGACTCAGGGCGGTGAACAGGGCAATACATATTAAAAAACAAGATACAAAATTTAAAAACGATTAAACAACAATGCCCATGAATAAGTTAGAACAGTTAATGTTATTAGAATGATTTTCGTGTGTGTGTGTGTGTGTGTGTGTGTGTGTGTGTGTGTGTGTGTGTGTTTGCTAGAGAGGAAGAAAGGAAGAGGAAGAAAGGTGGGGAAAAGGAATTTGATTTTTTGATCTGCGCCTGCATCTGATTGTCTACTCTAAGGTAGGTAAAAGGTAAAGGTTCCCCTGCACATGCGTGCTAGTCGTTTCTGACTCTAGGGGCCGGTGCTCATCTCCATTTCAAAGCCGAAGAGCCAGCGCTTGTCCAAAGACGTCTCCGTGGTCATGTGGCCGGCATGACTAGATGCCAAAGGTGCACAGAACGCTGTTACCTTCCCACCGTAGTGGTCCCTATTTTTCTACTTGCATTTTTACATGCTTTCGAACTGCTAGGTGGGCAGAAGCTGGGACGAGTAACAGGCGCTCACTCTGTTACGCGGCACTCGGGATTCGACCCGCCAAACTGCCGAACCTTCTGATCGACAAGCTCAGTGTCCTAACCCACTGAGCCACCACGTCTAAACTACAGCAAAAAAATATCAAGGGCCAAACTTCAGGGACATTAGCAGATTTTTGTGGATTGTCAGGGCTAAAATCATCTACAGTTTTACCATAGATGACCAAAAGAAGGGAATAGTCTCTCAATGTTCAAGGACTCCTAAAACCTGAAGCTCAGGATAGCTTAGTTCCTCACCCTCTTTGATTTTTCTTTTATCTTCCAGCTTCCTAATTTTCCTAATGATTCTTAAAAGATTGTTGATTTTGGATTAGCTACACATTTGTAAGATGCCCTGATATGCAGTTTTTATACCTTATAAAAATATTTTGATAAAGACTTCTAAATTATTACCTTACGCTGGCCTTCATAAAACCTGTGTTTTCCGTTTATGCTGAATTCAAAACTCTCGTCAGATACAGCCAATGTATTAACTGTGATTGAGAGAGTTATTTGATTTGCTAAATATTGATTGACTTTCTGACTGCTGTTGGACCTTTGACCTTTCTCTGATCCCTTTTGAGTTACATTCCCATTTTAGAGCTGCTTTAAGGAAGCTCTTCGTGGTTTAGTTACTACCTTTTGGGGGGGTGGGGCAAAGCATCTAGGCATTTGGTTCACTCCTGCCCTGCAGTCCTTTCATTTGTGCAAATCACTGAAGTAATGCATCTTTTTTTTAACCTGTGAATTTAAATGGGGAAAGAAATGCAAAGGAATGTTGTAAGAAAAAGAGCTTGCAATGCATCCATGCCCGTTAGGAGATTTATACAGTCAGTAAAATCTGAAAATTCCAATCTGGAAATTCATTGAGTACACAAAACACATCCATTGCATTTATATGTGCTTTGCTGATCTCCATCAACCACTGCTTTACAGCTCAGTCTATCTCCTTGGCTAAAATCTCTTTGCTCAAGTGAAAAGCATTTCAACATTTCTTCCCCTTTGTTCCCCCCACCCTCTCTCTATCTCTCTCATTCCCAGTGCCAGGGTTTCCATCTCCCCTATTTTCTCCTGAGTAGCCATTGTTGGCAATGCTAGATTGTTTACAAAGTTGGGGACTGGCTGTCAGCCAATTGGATCTGAGAAGCTTGAAAATAATAGCCCAGGCGCCAGCCATTAGAGGGAAAGGAAAAGGCAGGTTGATGGTGATGTCACATCTCGGAAAGCTAGAGAGGAGGAGCAGGAAGAGGAAGATTTGACATAAATTTGGAGAGAAATCTAAAAATTTGCACCACTGCAGAAATGGGGGCCCTGCACCAGATAGTCTGGAGCTCATAAGCTAAGTGTCAAGTGGAAATCATCAAAAAAAATGAGGTGCAAATTAGACATTTAGGAAGCTAAAAGTAAGACAGATGAGAATCCTACCCATTGCTATTAGTGAGTCAATGTCAGCCTTCAGTGAACAAGGAACAAGGGCTACCCTGTGGCAAGATGGGCGGCCAATAAATTTTACAAACCAACAAAATAAACAGTAAGTCTACAGAAGACGAGATCCACGTACAGCTGAAGTGGATATTTGCTGGAGCTATGGAAGTGAGAATTAAGAATTACAGATAGTCCTCGGCTTACAACATTCTTTTAGCAACGGTTTGAAATTACTGAAAAAGGTGACTTCTGATCAGTTCTCACACTTAACGCATGTCACAATATCCCCACAATCATGTGATCAGAATTTGGGCACTTATCAATGAGTGTGCATTTACAATGGTTGCAGCATCCTGGAATCATGTGATTGCTGTTTACTACCTTACTACTAGAGAGCGGTATATAAATCCCAGCCAGCATCTGACAAGCAAAGTCAAAGGGAGAATCTGGATTTGCTTAATGACTGCATGGTTCATTTAACAACTGCAGTGATTTGCTTGACAACTGTGACAAAAAAGGTAGTAAAATTGAGTGTGACTTGCTTAGCAACCATCTTGTGCTTAGCAGTGGAAGGTCTGTTCCCAATCGTGGTCATCAGTTGAAGGCTATCAATTTCCAAACGGTGCTGACGTATGACTCCCATCAACCACAACCAACATATTACTGGGATGAGGAACATCAGGTGCATATGGATCAGCCACCTTTGGAGAGCTAAGGTTCACCCATGTCTATGCTGTAAAATGATACTTGGGTTTTCGATCGCTCATTGGCATGATCTCCTGCAAATGAATCCCGAGAAATGCAATTTGGTACCTGGGAAATCTGAACTAAGTTAAAGCTACCTGAAGACTAGTTAGGAGTAAAATTTGTTGCTAGGGCCTGGAAGAGAAGTGAAATCAAGACCAACTCATTTGAAAAGTCAGCACTTTGGATAGCTCCGCTTGGATATCTCTGCATGCTGGAAGGGCAGACTCTCAGAAGATGCTCCAAGTGTGTATTGGAGGGGATGATGGATGGATCTAGCAAGCCTTGTAGTCATGATGTCTAGCACTTCCTCTTTTAGGAAGTCTCTTCTGCTTTAAAGGACCACTTCCAAGTACCAGAATACAAAAATGTGGGCTTTATTGTCCTATCAGAACTATTATATCAACATTTCTCTTATTACTTAGAACACACTTTGGGCTCTGAAATTGGTAGAGTTTCATATGCATAAGTCTGGGGAGTAAAACAATCCATAAGTACTATTTGGATCGAACTGTTCCAGATTCAACTGTGCTAGAAATACTCAGAGACACCAAGCTGCTTCTGTTTATGATGCCTTGTATAAGCCAACTCTGGAAAGAACCAGTTTGATGCCATGTTTGAGGCATCAGGCTGGAAACAGGATGACTGGGAGTTCTTCTTCTGCCTTAGAAAAGTCAGATGGGTGACCTTGGGCCTATCGTTCTCTCTTAGGCCTAGGAAGGAGGCAATGGCAAGCCACTCCTGAAAAATCTTGCCGGCAAAACTGCAAGGACTTGTCCCGGCAATTTTTAGGAGTCACTGCTGACTCAAAGGCAAACAACTCGAAGGCAAACATCCATAGGAATAAAAGCTCTAGAGGCAGCCCAATGCCAAGGGTAAGAAGAAATGTGAATTCTGAATTCAGGAGTGAAATATTCAGTAGATTCTAGTCAAAGAGTTGCTGGACTCAAAGGACCCCACTGTATGTGACTGTCATGGGCCTTATCTATCCTGAGCAGCTCTCTTTTACCCCATGTTTTGAGTTGTCCCTCAGGTCTCTCTTTCTGAGATCTCCATCTTCCTGCTTCCTTCCTACTCTGGAGGAGGGAGTGTGTGTGTTCCACAAGCAGAGAAAAACCAATTGCTGTTTGTAGAAGGAGATGGTTTAATAGCATTAATATGCATGAGGCAAGGAGAAGGGGTGTCCTTTGCATTAAATATTTACCATTCAAGCCTGGGACTGCCTTCTAGGAATTAAAAGTCCTGAAATAATTGCTGAAAGGGGATCCCACAAACAAGGCAAGAGAGGGGCACACTCCTGCATGATCGCGCGCCCCCCCCAGGACCACCCCCCACCCCCACCCCAGCATGCCTATACTCAAACTGCAAGATTTTGCAATCTGAATCCCTGCAGAAGAGGTTTGGTTTTGTTGTCTGGAGAAGATGCCCTATCGCTCTTCAAGACATCTGAGACAGCTCTTTAGATGTCTGTCTTGACTGAGAAGTTCTGCTATCTGTCAATGGCCCAAATCTCTTGAGGTCCATTAGACACAAACGATCTGAGTGTGAAAAATGTAAAGCAGGTAGAAATCCTAAAGCTTTATTGTTTTTAAACCGTTAGCAGTCCTAAGATGATGCTATCCTAAACTGAGCACCCTTTCCCATGTTTTGTGCTATTTTGTTGAGTTTTTTTCCCCCTGCAGACCGGAGGGGGTGTAGTTTTGTGTGCTGCTTGCATTCCATGGATGGGGCTTTGCTTGTTTGTGCAGACCAGTTGCTGACGTGCTGCGGCCCGGTGCTGGTCCACGGAGCAGGGATTGGAGACCCCTGATCTAACAGACTGAATCAGAAAGCATCTGATTTTGTTTGGACTTGAATCTGAAGGAAGAGTCAAAGAATTCAGGCTTCCTAGTTCTTCTTGACAAGCTCAGGAATCTTATAAAGGGTTCAGTTCAACAGGAAGGGTGCTACTCAACTTCTTTTGATCTAAGCCTTTTTTTAAAATCCCATTTATATCCCGCCCTTCTCCGAAGACTCAGGGCGGCTTACAATCTAAGAAGCACAAATCAATGTGCTTAGCAATAGCCTTCATTCTATGTATAGGCCTGCTTATTAGGACTTTGGGACTTCCAGAACAGAAATGCTAGACATCATGAGTAGAATGCTGGTTAAGTCCATCTATTGTCAGCTCCAATTCACCCTTGGAGAGTCATCTGAACATTATCATTTATGTTGCACTTTTATCTTATAATTAACCAGTTGATTCATTATTTTTTTACATAGCAGATTGGGAAGAACAAACAATATATGTTGTCCTTCTGAAACATCAGAAGAAAAAGGACCTACGCTTTAGATGCGATATCCAGAAAGTGAAAATGAAAAACCTACTCAAAGGCATTTTTATATTTTCTATCTTCTTTTTCTTTCTTTTTTTTTTAAAAAAAGAACATGTCTCTAATTCTTCCCTTGATTATTTCCTGCTTCCATTTGATAACACTGGCACTATCGTTTAAACTTTATGGAATTAAAAAACCAAAGTAAACAGATAACATTTAAGAACTTTCTCCTGGGAATAATGAGGAAGAGAGTCTAGACGTGGAAAGGGGCTGATGTAGATGCTGCATAAATTGCCTTCAATCCAAAGGTGGAATCTCTAGGGCTCAGGCGAGGGAGATTTTTTCATATGCTTTCTGCAAAATCCATTTGAAGGAAAAGTTTCCAGAACTTAATGACAGTTACTTATAAAGCCACCTTCTAACATCAGAAAGAGAGCCAGTTTGCGGTACAGGGCTAGAAATTGGGAGATTGTGAGTTCTAGTCCTGCCTTAAGAATGAAGCCAGCTATGTGACCTTGAGCCAGCCTGTTTCTCTCAGCCCTAGGAAGATAGGATAGGATAGGATAGGATAGGATAGGATAGGATAGGATAGGATAGGATAGGATAGGATAGGATAGGATAGGATAGGATAGGATAGAATAGCAGAAACAGGAAAGAATAGAATAGAATAGAATAGAATAGAATAGAATAGAATAGAATAGAATAGAATAGAATAGAATAGAATAGAATAGAATAGAATAGAATAGAATAGAATAGAATAGAATAGAATTGGAAGGGACCTTGGAGGTCTTCTAGTTCAGCCCCCTGCTCCAGCAGGATGGTAAACCACTTCTGAAATCTTGCCAACTGCACAGACTATCCAGGAGTCAACATGGAGATGGAGGGGGAGGAGGAGGAGGAGGAGGAGGAGGAGGAGGAGGAGGAGGAGGAGGAGGAGGAGAAGGAATGAGAAGGAGAAGGGAAGAAGAGGAAGGGGAAGGGGAAGAAGGAGGAGGAGGAGGAGGAGGAGGAGGAGGAGGAGGAGGAGATGTCTATCTTCTCTCAGCTTAGGAACCTACTTTTAAGTCAACTTTTCAAAGAGGAACTTTCCTACTTTGGTTCAAAAGAATAATTTTTGCATATCAACACAAGCAAACACACACACAATATTTTCTTACTTGTTTCAGCTTTAACCTTTGGACTCTGCTCGTTAGAAGGAAGTTGTCTGCCAGATTTCCCAAGGAAAAAAGCGGCTGGGATTATGGAGTCCCCATTTGGACAATTGGGCTGGTGGTTCTTTGCGCTGCTAAGCTTAGTTTGTAATAAGTTCCTTTCCCAGTGACTGGCCAAGCAGAGACACATTTTCCACGCAGAACCGTCTGCCTCCACAGATCAGATGAGGCAGCCTCACTTTCTTTTTTTTTCTTTTTTTCTTTTTTTCTTTCTTTCTTTTTTTCTTTTTTTCTTTCTTTCTTTCTTTCTTTCTTTCTTTCTTTCTTTCTTTCTTTCTTTCTTTCTTTCTTTTTTTTGCACAAGGCAGCCTATGAAATATTTAGCGGGCCGCCAAAGGCAATTACATTAGAGAAGCTAGTTAAACACCCCTTAGCCGAGGGCACACTCCCCCCCCCACCTGCCATGTAAATCAAACAAATTGGACTGTTTTCACAATCAACACACACGATTTTATTTACGCTAAATAATTTAGGTTTTTTTTAAAAAAAAAGCAAGGGCGCACTTTGCCCTACCCGTAAATTTTTCCTGCACTTTTATGTTCTCTGCTGAGAGTTCGCAGAGTTTGGGGATCCTGGTTCTCCTCCTTAATGCAAGAGGAGGTGAGGTTGGGGGAAGAGAGAGAGAGAAAGAGAGAGAGAGAGAGATTTACTGCCTGAATGATCCTTTAAAAGATTCCTATTTCTTAATGGAAGAAAGAGCTATGTTCGCTCCAGAAACTCACCAAGTTGTCCATGCAGGATTAATGCTAAAGGAAGAGGCAATTCACCTTGTTAATTGTCCCCTCTGGCGTCTTTGGTGGATGGCTGTATTCCCCCCCCCCCCCCCCCGCCTCATTAAGATCGCTCCTTAGTCACAAAATGGAAGACGTTTTGAAGGAAGGGGTTTTGCTGAGGTGACTATTTCTTAATTCTCTCTCTCTCTTTTTAGAGCTGGTAACCAATTGTCCTACATCCCTCTTTTCTAGTCCAATGTAAACCTCTGCAGAAGATCCATAATTAGTATGGTACTGCTTGGGAAAACTCCCTCCCCCCCCCCGATTTTTCAGCTTTTGACCTTCAATCAGCCTTTCAAAGGGTGAAAACAAATATCAAATATATGATCAAAGTCAACTATCTTCTAGCTGCTTCTTTTAGAGTTATGTTGAAGCAAGAGATCCCTCCAGATGTTGGGAGAATCAACTCCCATCAGATCCAGGCTACCTGGTCTATAGATAAATAACACAGTTAACTAGTTATACTATGAACTGTCTGCAACGCACAATATTGTTTTGGCTTTCTATTGAAGAAGAATTCGACAGGGATAAAAAATGTTCTGTAAACCATCGTCTGCTCTTTCCCCCACCCCCTAATTAATCAACAGTGTACTAGGTCTGTCTGTGGCTATCAATGACCCTCTGCCATTCCTTCACTGAAGTATTCATTACTAGAGAATTTGAAAGATGGCCAAATCCTGAGTGACACGAGAATTTGGAAGAACCAAGAACTTTTAAGTAGGGAAATATGGTTGCTTAAATTGACAGGTCTTGCGGAGATAAATAAGCTAACTGTCTTTCATTAGAGAAAAGACACTATTTACACATTTGGTAACTGGAAAAGTCTTACGGGCTTTTTGCTTGAAAATGAGAAATAAATGAATCTGTGATTTATTGCTTTGAAGATTAGACAGGATAAATTATAGAAAGAAGGGCATTATGGTTTAGCTTAAGAGAGAGAGGCAAAACTATATATTGTATATTGTAATATATGCCATGTATATATTGTAAATTGTACTTATAACTCCTGTCATTAATATAGAAGCCACATCTTTACATCTTTTTACCTTTCCTTTCTACTTTCCTTTTAACTTTTTAAACTTTTTGTACTTTTGCTGTTTCTTTCCCTTTTTTTTCTTTTTCCTTAATTTAGGTTAGTTTGTATTAGTTTTTAACTTTTTTAAAAAAGCTTAAATGAAAATCATATAAAAGAAATTAAGAAAATATGAGTTATGCCCACATTGATTTCTCTTCATTTGTATTTTTTTTAAAAAAAATGTTATCCTGATTCCAGTATCAACCCAAAAAAGGTTTGTATAAATGTTTTAAAAGAATTGCATTAATTTTATCACATCATTTAAAAAAAATGTGCCACCCAAACTTCAGGTTGTGTTCTTCTAGTTCTAACGTTCTCTTATTTCTCAACAGATAATTAATGAGGGATGTAAAGATAATTAATGAGGAATGGATTGCCAGACAAACATGAACGGAGCGTGAATGGATCAAGAGGAAAGAGAAGAAAGAGAAAGAAAGTTGTGTTTGGGTGAAATTGATGAGATTGGCAAGAAGAGAGAAGCATAAACATCCATGGGTAATGTATGAAGCAGAGATGTGGTAAAAAGAGGATAGTTTGGAAAAAATATATATACAGCTGTGAGAAATGGTGTAGAGCAGGGCTGGCTGGGGAATTCTGGGAGTTGAAGTCCACAGGTCTTAAAGTTGCCAAGATTGGGGACCCATAGAGTAGTGGAAAGTAGTTCTAACTGTGTTTCCTTTTATTGTTCCTGTCGCATGCCTTTCATTTCTTACTACCTTCTTCTAGTCTGCCTGATGTTGCTTCCCCTAAAAGAAAGTAACAGGATGGTAATTAATGAAGCATTATGTGAGAGCCAGCGAGAATATATAGCTCTCTTCCTGCCATTCAGATCCAGAACACCATCCACTACATTTTAAATGTTATTTAACTATGATGACATTCTGGAGTCATAACTCTTCAACCGAGCACATCTTTTAATGGAGGAGAAGAGGGAGAAATCAGCGGAGGAGAGAACGTAGGTGGTTTTTATCCAGCAAGCTTGTGCACAGTTAAAATAGACAAACCAGGGGAAATGTGGTTTATCTAATAAATCATCTTCTAAACTTTAGGATGTATTTATTTTTGTTCACTTGTTTGTTTCTTTTATTATCCATTTTTCAAGCAGTTCTCACAAGGGAGGGCGCCTCAGGTGTTTTCATCATCCCACTCCTATTCTCTGTGTGATGTTGGGATTGTCTGAGGAAACTCATTCTCCTGGAGTGATCAAACATCTGTTAATGATCAATGTAAGGAAGATTTTTGCCTTGTCTTATCGTACCACACCCCATCTTCTCTTCTCTTCTCTTCTCTTCTCTTCTCTTCTCTTCTCGTTCCTTCCTATTTCACCTTCTCTTCTCTTCTTCTCTACTCATCTTCTTCTCTTCTCTTCTCTTCTCTTCTCTTCTCTTCTCCTTCCTTATTCCTCTTCTCTTCTCTTCTCTTCTCCTTCCTTATCCCTCTTCTCTTCTCTTCTCTTCTCTTCTTCTCTTCTCCTTCCTTATTCCTCTTCTCTTTTCTTCTCTTCTCTTCTCCTTCCTTATTCCTCTTCTCTTCTCTTCTCTTCTCTTCTCTTCTCTTCTCTTCTCTTCTCTTCTCTTCTCTTCTCTTCCCTTCCCTTCCCTTCCCTTCCCTTCCCTTCCCTTCTCCTCCCATCCCTGACAGCCTCTACCCATCTCACTAGGTCAGATGAGGGGGGCAAGCTCCAGGGCCCTCCCTTAAATGTTGTCATCTGATGGGACGTCAGAGGTCTTCTCAGTAGTCCCCTTTGGAAGACCCTCCCAGCTGAGTTCGAGGAGGTCCTACTCTTTTCGCCGTCCAGAAGGCCACGAAGACCTGGCTTTCCCCACCAAGCATTAAACTGGGATGGGGCTGAGTCAGCAAGTCAAGAGTTTGGTTGATCCGTGGCCCGGTGGGAAGGAAGGGACTGCTCTGTTTTTATGCCACCGTTCTTATGGCTCGTGGAGAGCAGCCTAGAAGCTCCACGTGAGACAGGGAGACGTGTAAGCTCTCTAAGTAAATAAACAAACAGACCTCGCTTTGGAAAATTCCGGCTCAACAAAGCCAACCCAACCCGAAGCATAACTTCTAGGGTCACTTTTTCAAAGCAGAGCTGGGGGCTCCCCACCCCCACCACACTCCTAGCCTCTCCCGCCCAGCTTCATCCTTCTCCTTGGGGCTTCCATTGCTCAGCAGCTTAGCCCCGACCGGTTTGGAAGCCAGAAGGATGCCGTCGGACCGGAGAGAAGCCCGCCGCCGCGCCTTTCAATCCGGATCCCCCCCCTCCCCGACCGGAGCCAGCGAGACGCTTCCCTCCCGAAAGCGGCGGCACCACGGAGGGGGCGGGCACGGCCTGCCTCTTCAGCCAATGAAGGGGCGGCCCGCTGGAAAGGCGTGGCCAGGATGGTCCTATAATGTCATTGAGGCTGCCGGAGCGCCCGGTCAGAGACAATAAGACGCGCCGCCGAGCTGGAGCGACCACCTGCTCGCCTCCTCTGGTTCCCCTTCTTCTTCTTCTTCTTCTTCTTCGCCGCCACCATGATGTCCATGAACAGCAAGCAGGCGTTCAGCATGCACCCCATCCTGCACGAGCCGAAGTACACCCACCTGCACACCAGCTCCGAGGCCCTCCGGAGAGCCTGCCTGCCCGCCCCGCAGGTGAGCCGGGAAGGAAAAGGAATCGGTTTGGGGTTCAGGCTGGCCAGGTTGGGTATCCTCGTCCCCTCCCCTCACCCCCCCTCCCCCAATGTGGCCTAGAAGAGAGAGCTGCAAGCGCTCCTTTCCCCCTCCAGTGTCTGTCTAGGTCCGGATTCCCGAGAATAGACCAGGGGGACCGGGTGGGCTTCGGAGTCAGCTCCCTTGATCCCACCGGGGAAATCTCCCGGGACTTCCGCGGAATGCAGACCCCCGCCCGGCGTTTATTCAACCTCTCCGCGAGGCCAAAGGGTGGGAGAGTTACCAAGTAACTCTCCCACCCTTTGGCCTCGCGGTGTAGCTTCTCGTTTGGGGGACTCGAACCTCAAAAAGATGCTGGAGTCCTGAAAGACCTGGCGGAATGTTGTTGGACAATTCCCCTTGCCCAGCTTTACCCCCTGGTGCCTCGAGCGCACAACCTTCTCTCTCTTTCAAGCTCCAGGGCCTAAGAAGACGTTTTAGTCTCTGCTGGGGCGCCTCGGGGAGAGGGGCGTCGGTTGGGACGGGCTCCCGAGGCCTTGGAGAGACTGGTCGGTGGGCAAGAATTGGCTAGCTAGGTTGAAGACAGATTCCCGCGGGTCTTTCTGTGTTGCTGCGCATGCTGGGAATTGTAACTCCGATATATTTTGGTGGCAAGCAGTGGGGCGAGAGGAACCGAACCGGGGGAGGGAGAAAATTTCCGAGGATCCCCGATGTTCCCATTTCGGGATTCGCCCGTCGTGCCAAGGGCTTACGGAGCCAGGCAGGAGCCAGGGTTCGCAGACCGAGTGGTGGGTGGGTGGGTGGGTGGTTAGCACTGGCGTCTCCCGGCGATTCTCCCTCTCTAAGGCCCGTGTCGTCTCTCTTCCCCCCCCCCTCCCCTCCGCCCCCTAACCTGGCAGCTGCAGAGCAACTTCTTCGCCGGCCTGGACGAGACTTTGCTGCGCGGGGCCGAGGCGCTGGCGGCCGTGGACCTGGTCTCGCAGAAGAACCACCCCTTCAAGCCGGACGCCACTTACCACACCATGAGCAGCGTCTCCGTCTCCTGCACGCCCACCGCCTCCTCCGTCCACCTGCACCCGCCCTCGGTGCTGAGCGGCCACGCGCACCACGCGCACCCCCACCAGCCGGCCCAGGGCCTGGAGGGCGAGCTGTTGGAGCACCTGACCTCGGCTTTGCCGCTGGCCGACGTGGGCGCCGCGCCCGCCCACCCGCACCCGCACCCTTCCGCCCACCTGCCGGCTCTCAACGGCCTGGGCCACCCGGCGCACGGGCAGCCGCCCCTGGCCATGGGCTCCCACCCGCCCCACGGCCTGGCCTCGCACCCCGCCGTCCTGGCGGGCCCCGAGACGGAGACGGACCCGCGCGAGCTGGAAGCCTTCGCCGAACGCTTCAAGCAGCGGCGCATCAAGCTGGGCGTGACCCAGGCCGACGTGGGCTCGGCGCTGGCCAACCTCAAGATCCCGGGCGTGGGCTGCCTGAGCCAGAGCACCATCTGCCGCTTCGAGTCGCTCACCCTCTCGCACAACAACATGGTGGCCCTCAAGCCCATCCTGGAAGCTTGGCTGGAGGAAGCCGAGCGCGCCCAGCGCGAGAAGCTGGCCAAGCCCGAGTCTTACTCGACGGGCGACAAGAAGCGCAAACGCACCTCCATCGCCGCGCCCGAGAAGCGCTCGCTCGAGGCCTACTTCGCCGTCCAGCCCCGGCCTTCCTCCGAGAAGATCGCGGCCATCGCCGAGAAGCTGGACCTCAAGAAAAACGTGGTGCGGGTCTGGTTCTGCAACCAGAGACAGAAACAGAAGCGCATGAAGTTCTCCGCCGCTTATTAGGCCGACGCCGACGGGGAAAGGACGGGTGGGGAGGAAGAGCGGCCGGCCGCTGCCCACGCCACGCGCGGGACTGGAGGCCACGCGCGGCTTCGGAGGCTGAGGACGGGCCGCCGCTCTCCAGGCCCGAGGTGGAGGCGCTGCTTCCTCGCTGGACGCTTCAGCCATCCCGGACCTTTGCAACCGTCCCCCCACCCCGCCCGAGGTGTGGGTGTCGGGGTGTGTGTGTCGGGGCGCGGATAAGAACTAAGCCCCACGTGAACGGGGAAACCCAACCGACCCAACGAAGCAGCAAAAGGCAGACTCTGGTTTTCTAAATAAAAGAACAATGCAAACCATTAAAAGCGTTACAACGAAGGAGGGGGGAGGGGAAACCTTTTCCTTCCTCCTCACACCTTGGTCGTATTCCTAGTGAGTGGCAAAAGGGGCGGTTCTTTTTTTCTCTCTTTTTTTAAAAATTTTTTTTCCCCCGTGCGTTTCTTTTCTTTTTGATCGGACAGAAGGGAGGGGGAAAATGTTCAATCCCGGCATCTTAACCCCATCCCTGAATTTAACAGGAAAAAAAGGCCAGTTGCCTCGTTTCTGTGTTTGAAGATATGCACTAACGCGGAGGAGCGCGACTCCGTTTAAAGTACGCGGAGGCTACACCGACTTCGACCGGGTGCTTCTTTCCCTTTACTTCTGCAAAGGAAAAAAAAAGAACGAAAAGAGGAAAAACTATCCAAAACCAGACAAAAAGGATCCCCGTCACTTCATTCCCCCCTCCCCGCCCCTCCCCTCCTCCGCATGCTTCGGGATCTCTCGCCTCCTCCTCCTCCCATCTCTTGATCGAAAGACCCTCCTCGCCTGGTTTGCAATAAACTTGGTTCCTACCTCAACCGTCGAAGCGAGAAAGAGGAGAAAGTTACGAGCGAAAGCAGAAGGGGGGCGCAGGGGGGGGGGGTTGTGTGTGCAAAAAAAACCAGCGGCCAGAGCTGGGGTTGCTTTCCAAACCTGGGGACGGAGTCGTGGGGGGGTGGGGAAAGGGCTGGCGATGGCGGGGAAGAAGGCTTCTTGATTTAACTTTAATTTGACATGATGCGAACGGCTGTAATACTTTCATTGTAAAGGGGAAGAAAAAAAACCAGGGGTGGGGGGTTGGTTGGTTGGGAGGAGGGAAAGGACCGCGCTTTGACAATCAATGAAACCTCGCGTTCGTTGACTCCGGAGCCCGTTTGGAATGCGCTGGGTTTCCACGAGGGAGGCGCGCTCGGCTCCGGAGTCCCCGTCCGATCGTCAGAGTACAATTTGATTTCTTCTCTCTCCTTCCCCCCACCTCCCCACCCACTCTAATGGTTCCTAAAGGCACCAGTTCAAGCGTGTTTCTTTGGGGAGGGGGGGAGTAGAGGAAGAGGAGGGAGGCGTTCCTTAATTTATACGGCCTTTTTAAAAAAAAAACGAGCACCCTGTTTCCGCAACGTTATTTGCAAAAAAAAAATTAATAATAATAATCACAGAGCACTTTGTAAGAAGAAGCGTTCTTTTCGTTCGGTTGCTTTATCATTCTAGGGAATAGGGACATTGATTGCCCTCCGTTTCTTTTCTCTTTTCTTTTCAACCGGGAGGGGGGGCTGCGGGGGGGGCAGCGGGGAGAGACTATCGTTTGTGTGGGTGTGAGAGGGACGCCTTTTGTGTGTGTGTGTGTGTGTGTGTCGGTGTATGCTCCAGAATTTCAAATAAAACATGCACGTTTATACCTCACCCCGTCCCGCGGCTTTGGATAAACCCGGCGAGGGGCGCATCTAAGCAAAGGGAGGGGGCGAAATTGAAAGCCCGCTTTCTCTCCCCCCCCCTTCCTTGATCAGCAGAGGCGTTTTGTCCCGCGTGACTCTGCATTTGTGTCTTGCCGGGCTGAAATTATTCCCCCCTTCGTTTCAATCTGAAGATACCTGCCTTGAACGAATGCCGTTGAGAAGGAAATTGATAAAATATCACACACGCTCCCGCCCCCCCCCAAAAAAGCTCTAAATCCCAAGGTGAAGACCTGGTGAAGATTTAACGTCTAAACCTGGCGTTAAGCTTAGTTGGGTTGGGTTGTGGCGTTTAGCGAGTTGCACTAATCCAACGGTTTTTGCCACGATGTTGTGCGCACCCAGCCGGATCGCACTACCCCGTTGTGTGAACTCCCGCCACTTCCCCAGACTCGGATAAAGACTCTGGCTCGGCGGACTGTTTCTAGTTCGCAAATTCCGAGAAGAATAACTCGATCCCTCAGCTCGCTAAGCCGGGCTGAAGTTTTCTTCGATTCACAGACTCCAGTCCTAAGAAGGCCACATTTAGCTGATAGCAGATGATTAAGAATAGTAATTATAACGATAATTTCCTAGCTGACTTCCCCCCCCCAGAAAAAAAATTCTAAGCGATGGATTTTTGTTTTTCTGTTGGGGTGGGGGGGGGGCTGCGCGTTTGTGATTTATATTCCCCCCCCCACCTCGCTTTTGCAAGCCGTCTGGGATCCCTCGGCAACTTCTGTAGTTCCCAGGGCGGGGCGAAGTAGCCCCGGAGACTGGAGAAATCAACCAAATATTTCATTAGGGCCTGTGGATTGAGTTGTCAATATAATCCTTTGAAGCTGAAAATGCTTCCTATTAAAGTGATTCCTAATCAGAAGTAGGCAGACGGGAAACAGTTCACTGTGCCGCACAGAGTCGTGAGCGCAGTGCACTACAACGCCCCTCATCCCCTGCCCAAGCCACACTGAGCGAGGACCATAGAATTTACAGTTGGTCTGATCTGGATTGGGAAGGTGTTTATTATTATTATTATTATTATTATTATTATTATTATTATTATTATTATTATTATTATTATTATTATTATTATTCTCTTTTGCGTGGGCAGAAATATCGACCCTCATTCATCGGAAGGCAGAAATTGGCTCCAGTTTAGTTCAAACTTCTTTAGCTGCAAGCGGGTGCCCTGAAAAACACCTAAAGCTTTTCTATTCGGGACCCTGCTCTGTGGATGTGTCTACAGGCTAATTGCACTTCAGAACGAGTTTGGGGTGTGTGTGTCTCTCTTTCCTTTTGCAACAACCCTGCAGTGCAGGCCACATCAAAGAATAAAGACCGTGGTCCATTCAGAATGGAAACACTCACCCGAGTCTGACCAACCACGTGCCTCATCTTGTTTCTTTTATTTTTTTATTTTTTATTTTAATTCCATTTATATCCCGCCCTTCTCCGAAGACTCAGGGCGGCTTACAAGCTTAGCAGTAGCCTTCATTCTATGTATATGCCTGCTTATTAGGGCTTTCACACACACCCCAAGCGGCATTATTACAAAGTCAGATCAGAACGAGCAGCGTTCTGGTGTGCGCATGCATTTATTAAATATATGTAGAGACCCAATCCGTAGGTTGTGTGGAAGAGGTGAGTGAGGCAGACTGCAGGCTGCTTCTTCTACAGCTGGCACCCGCACCCTGGCAAGAGGAATGTGGAGATTTGGGGAAAGAATCTGGACATGGAAAAGCTATTCAAACAAAACTCACACATTCTAACCCTACAGAGTGTCAACTGATGCAAAGCACACGGGGGGGGGGGGAGAAGGGGAACTCTTCTGACTCCATCACCCAATGACCCAACTCTTCACCCAGTGCAGGAGATCATCCCTTCCCAACCTCCCAACCTTTTCCTCTGGGTGTTAGAGTTACTACGGCCAGGTGCTCAATGAGCAGTTACTCAACTCCCGAGACCCTACTGTGGATTTCTTTCTGTGGGGGTGAAGGTTCGTTTTCCCGAGCTTCTGAGTTGGTTTCGTTAACCAGGCTAGGTAACATCTTCAGCGGAGTTAGGGGATGTCAGTGTTCTTCTGTGCATCCTACACCCCAGCTACAGATATTTGCCACGGTTCCTTCTTGTGCCAGATGGTTGCCTACCCAGTGGCTCATTCCGACCTAACCAGGCCACTTATCTTTCAACGCCTGGAGAGAAAAGGATAAAGAGAGCAGAGACTGCAAAAAAAATGACAAGAAAGCTTCTGGATTCATCCATAGAGCTCCTTTCAGCTGCCAAACTTGGGTGAAAATAAGATCTAGGGTGTATTGTTGGCAAGAAGGAAATTATTGGTGTCCTTCTCATCCTGGGAAGTCTACTTCCTGAGTAGGATGCTTTGGGTCATTGCCATCTTCAAGAGAATGCCTTAGCACATCTGAGCAGGAAAATTTGAGAGCTCCGTTATCAGGACCTGCTTAACTGGTCTGCGGTAGGAGGGGGGGGGGAGCAGGTTTTTCCAGTCACCTAAAACAGTCCTTTACCTCCAGGAAAGTCCAAAAAAGGCTGGAGTTGAACTACTTTTACAGACCTGACAACTGTGTGGAGTCAATCCGGCCAACTGGAACTCTCTCCTGCTCCCCAGTTGTTCTTCCCTTTGTGCCTTAGCTTCTAAGTGGGATGATAAACGTCTCCAAGAGTTGCAGATGGTGTTCATAAAACGCGTGTTAGTTGATTACTGCATTAATCCATCTTTCTGGTATAGTACAATGAATTAACCGAGGCTAGCCAGATGGGCTGGAATTGCACAGGCCACTTACAGTAGCATCCACACAACCTTACCGGTGATCAGGAATAAAACTCAGAAGATTTGAAGGGCTTTAACTGATCTGTGGAAGCAAGCTGGAAGGTGTCCTGGAGTCCATCCCATCCAACCCTCTGCCTGAAAGTAAGTTGGAGTAATCCATAAGAAGGCTGGTTCTGAGATAGATGGGTTTCAGGTCTTGACTCAGAGAAGACAGCCAGGCCAGCCAATCCGTCCCACTGTCCAATAATGTTCAAGTATTCAGGAGGACCAGGACCATTCAAGCTTGGCAACTTGAAGATCTGGCTGGGAATTCTGGAAGTTGAAGTCCACAAGTCTTAATGTTGCCAAGGTTGGACATCATCTCTAGTCATTATCTGGTGATGGACATTTCCACCCATCACCCTCTCAAAAGCAATGGGGGGGGGAAGCAGCTGCCAGCAGTTCACACACATGAAAGTAGGCAGACCTTGGGATCCATTTCCAGGCACCCCTCCACATATCCCTACTTTGCAGGATAAGTTTCTCTTTCTCCTAAGCATAAAGATCACCTATTATTCCTAGCCAAACGCTGTTTGGCTATGAAAGTATGTGTAGAAGAGACCACATATGCATCTCTACTTAGGAGTTATCCACATGAAACAACAACAACTGGGCTTACCTTTCATTAATTGGTCGGCAGTGGTTCTACAGGGCCACAATCTTGGGCACCCTCCCTTTGGGATGGTGGGGGAGGGAGGAGGATCTTGGACATTCTTCCTTTGGGCTGGAGTGAGGAGGGGTGTGTGTGAATCTCTGTCAAAGTAACATTCCAGTAGTAAAATCGTGCCGTGGAAAATGCACGCAGGCCCTTTAGTAAATGAGCTGATTTGGGCAACTGAAGACTCCAGGATACGTTTTCTAAAAAGGCAACCACGAAGGGGGAGCAGAACCAACGGGACTAGCCAGGAATCTGTTTGCTTTCGATCCATGCGATCCTGCAGAACTCTGGTTGGAAGGAGGAAACTTGAACCATCTGCTCCTTAAAAGCATTGCCTTGTTTAATTAGGACTTGGTAATAGAATAATAAAGCCTGACTTTAAAATAATCTGGGAGGGGCAGGAAAGAACGGCTTCACTTTGATTTGTTTTCATGGGCAGGGGGGGGGGGTTCCTAGCCATCTCTCTCATGCATCGCTTCTCCTCACCCAAAGAATCTCTTTTAAGCAATCACCTGTAATAGAAACACCGAATTAATTGGGACATAACTTTCAAGTAAAAAAAAAAAAGAAAGGCACATTTGTTTTCAGCATCACTGGATCCAAATCTAGAAGAGGAAATTATACCAAGCCAATATTCTGCAAATATTCACAATGTATTTATTTGTTTGTTTATTTATTTATTTAACACACTTTGCATTAAGAGGGCTTTCCATCACTCCTATCCAAGTCTGCCTAACCACTTTTTTCCTTCCTTAAAATGCCAGGGCATCTCTTGGAAAAGCAACTTGGGAAATGTTGAGCTGAGTTGCATTTTGCAAAACAAAACAAAACACAAAAAACCTTGCAACTAAAGCCCTGTACTTTACTTTTGTCTGTCCTTTCCCGTTCCCTTCTTTCCTTTAGTTAATTTGTGAGGGTTTGAGGGTGATCATGGAGGATCTAAAGACATCTTCAGATCAGCAAAGATGGTCGAAGAACAACGAAGATGATTAGGAAGCTGCAGGCTAAAACATATGAAGAACGGTTGCAGGAATTGGGTATGTTTAGTCTAATGAAAAGAAGGACTAGGGGTGACGTGATAGCAATGTTCCAATATTTGAGGGGCTCCTACGAAGAAGGGGGGGGTCAACCTATTTTCCAAAGCACCAGAAGGCCAAAAAAAGAGAGAAAGAAACAATGGGTGGAAACCAATCAAGGAGAGAAGCAACCTAGAACTAAGGAGACATTTCCTAACGGTGAGAACAATTAATCAACGGAATGGCTTGCCTTCAGAAGTGGTAGGTGCTCCATCACTGAAGGCTTTCAAAAAGAGACCCAGGCAGCCACGTATCTGGAATGTCTCCTGCTTGAGCAAGGGGTTGGGCTAGAAGACCTCCAAGGTCCCTTCCAATTTTGTTATTCTGTTACTATTGAGTTAACATCAAGTATTAAGAAATGCCATTAAAAGGACATCACACTGCACGCTTCAAAGAAGCAATTGTAAACTGACACCAAGAGCTTTTCCTGTTCCAGTGGAACACACATTCGTTTTTTTTAGGACTCCCTGTCCCATCATCCACTAACCACAATGCTCTCACATGAAAACAGCCCCGATCAGCCTGGTTCCAAGAGTTCCCCGCAGTATTTCATAGGCTAATTCTTGGGGAAGGGAAAGAGACTCATTGGAAGTTTGCTCTGAGCCAAATCATGCTTAAATCTACTGTAGTTCATGGGGAAGGGGGATTTGTCCTGATCCCATTGTGCTGGCTTTCTTTAGACCAAGCAGGAAGAAATCAAATTTTTTTTTAAAAAAAAAATCCTTTCTTCTGTGTGTGCACCTGGAATTGACTTTCACTCCCTATGTGTGGGAAGAAATTAGCAAAAAGAAATATTTCCAAGGGTGACTTCCAGCTACTCTGGGTGCTTGGGGCAGGTGGGGTGGGGTGGGGTGGGGATTGGGGTAGGCACTTTTTATTTTGAACTTTTTTTGTAGCCTCGCCTGGCAGATCAAAGAGTCCCTGGGTTGTGTTGATATTTTGAGGGCGAGCTGATAGATGAGGGTAATCCAAGCAGTGGGAAAGATAGATAGATAGATAGATAGATAGATAGATAGATAGATAGATAGATAGATGAGAGAGAGAGAGAGAGAGAGAGAGAGAGAGAGAGAGAGAGAGAGATAGAGAGATAAATACACACATACATATACATATACTTGGCTCCTTCCTTCCATTGCCTTTTCCCTCCTCTTCCCCCCCCCCCATTGCCCCACTTCTATTTTTGCTGTTCCTAAATATTCAAGTTTGTTGAACTCTTCATGCCTCGGTTGCATGAGTGGACCTACCCTCCCTCTCCCCCTTTAAATTCTGCACTATACTGTATCTACTGGCTGCAAATTCCTTGAATTTCCTTGGCAGGGCACGTTTTCTCCCCTCCCTTTTCCTTTTTCAGGAAGGAAGGAAGGAAGGAAGGAAGGAAGGAAGGAAGGAAGGAAAAAATTCATATCTGAAAGAAGACAGATTCACATTTTCATTCATTAACTGCACTGAAACCTTGCTAATTCATTGTACTGGCAGTACAAACACAGGTGTTTCTCTTGTATTTTTATATGTTGGTGTGTGTCTGTGTGGTATTAAGTTCTTCAAAACATATATCACCCAACCAAGAACAAAGAATCTGTCCCTGAATAAATCCTAGGAATTAGCAGTCTTTGGGAGGGAAACAAATAGAGGAAAAGCAATTTTACTAAGAGAAATGATGAAAATATTGAATAGAGAAAACAAAAACAGCGAGAAACAAAACAGTTGTTTTCAATAAATGGTTCCTATAAAAAGAGAAATAAACATTTAGATCACTTTACAAATGGGAGGGGGGAAAAGTAACTTATGCAAAGTTTTTGGGAAATAAGAGTAATTCCTCAAGCTTTCCAGAAGAAAATTTGAAATCTCTTCCTTTGTCAACCTTTAAGAGAGTCTTTAATTGATTGATGATGACAGTGACGATAACAATAATGATGATGATAGGAAAAAACAACAACATTGTCTCCCCTCTGTTGAATTTGCAAACTACTGCCAACTGCTTGAAGCAATCCTCTATAACAGAAAGAGAGAAGAAGAGGAATGAATGTAGATAATATTGCAACACTACCTTTGCTAAGAATTTGGTATTTCTTTTTTTTCAAAAAGAAATCAATCAATTAGATAGTAATGTGATCATTGCTCTAGGTGATGTGAACTATTGTTGCTTACTCCTCTCCAATGTGGACCTTAAGCTAGCATCGGATAACAGAAGTTTCTGCCTTTAGTTATCACTACAAAAATCTCCTTATTGATCTCCCTGGAGACCGGGAATTTGAGCTAGCAGCTGCTTGGTTTTTTTCTTATGCAAAAGTTGGTTTCTTTGGGATTTAGATTCTGCAGTTCCCAATAGATTTCAAATTTTATCTTCCGGAGAAGAGGATATACCGGTAGTGTGATTCTGGGGGACAATTCTTTGTTGCTTTTGATAAATTTAGAAATAAATTCGAGGTTTCTTCTGGACCTTGATCAGAGAGTCACTTGATAGGGGAGATGGACAACATAGAGATTTTATAAATAAATAAATAAATCAGGAAGATTTGTCTAATTTTGGTAGAAAAGAGTCCGGGAAGATCTGCAGGGGAAAAAAGATAGGCAGTGAAATGCAGCTTTCCCTCATGAATAAAAAGCTCCGTCCTGTATAACAGTATTCAAAAAATACATTTATTTTGAAACAGCTTACTCCTCTATTAACAACCCACAATAATAACAGTATTTATTTTCTATTTCTAATAGGAGTTTTTTTAAAGGGTATTGCTTATGTGGTTCATTCATTCCACAATAAATCAAAACATTCACCAACTCTTTGGATTTATTCTGGAGTACAGCAGAGGCTTCATAGCATTTTGATAGGCTGTGCTACTTTTCTAAATAGTTCAAAACAATTCTGATTTGAAAAGAGAGAGAGAAAGAGAGAGAGAGGAAGATGAAATATTCCTTCTAGGATAGCTACAAAAAAGAAATGTTGTGGGAATTGTTTGGATGACAGTGGACCAAAATTAGCCCCTAACACAGCACCATTCAGCCCCGTTACTTATTTTTATAGAATAAATAACTCAGAGGGTTCCAAAGAACATCTTGAAGGGACTGAATTCGGCTGGTTGGTGGACGGAGCAGGGCTCACACTTCCAAGCCAGGGGAAATCAATTGTTTTTACTAACTTGGCCAAAAAGTTGGTGGTTTTCTTGCGTACTTCCCAGACTGTTCCCTACCTTGGCCCTTCGATCTCTCTCTTTTTTTTTTTTTGCTCCAACCCTGCTTGGCCTCCGCTGACAACACACAGGGCTTCCTTGGCGCTTGGCATTCTGCCTGGGGACTACATTAAATCTTCTCTCCCAGGCATTAGGCAAAGAGAATGGATTGGACAGTGACTTTCTGCATGAATGAGAGGCTTTTGGAGTGTGGGAGGGAGGGGGGGGGAGATAATCAGCTCTCCATCACTCCCGTGGCTTCCTTTAATGATCCTCCTCCCTCTGGACTGCTGTTTTCAGGACCCTGGACAGCGCACAGAGCCCTCCAAACGAAAAGGAGGGGTTGTGGACGTGGCGGGAGCTCTCCAAGGTGCTGAAGTCTCTCCGGGCAGCACGGCAGAGCAGATTCTCCTTCCCTCCCTCCCTCCCTCTCTCTTTCTCACTCCCCTCTTCCCCTTTGCATCCAATCTCCACTGGAAACTCTTCGGCAGATCCTGGACAGGCCGTTACATGCAGCTTTGAGCTCCCTTCAGCTAAGATGCCTCCCGCTATGTTCTTTCGTCGGAGCCCTGTGGTTTTTTTTTCCATGCCACGAAATACGCATTTTCATAAATAGACCTTGGCCAAGTGCTGGGTATGAAATTTTAATGAAGTCTGGATGTTGAGTGCTGCCTGGGGGGCCTTTGAGAATCATTTCAGTGCAACATTAGCAGGGCCCCTTCTCCTGCTCCCCCTTCCTCCCCGTCGTTGCTCTTTCCAAGAGACATCAAACCCTCCACAGCTGAAGACAGGACACACGCCTGGACTGGTTAGATCCCTTTCTTTACAGAGCAGGACATGGTGGGTGGTGGTGCCGGCAGCAACTCTCCCATCCGTAAAAACAGCCTCTCTAAATCCTGCCTTAGGAGGAAGGGCAAAAAGCGAAGGGATTGGGCAACCAAGAGCAAACCCACAGGTGCCTCTCCCACTCCCCTCCTAGTATTAAAAGTTTTAAATGTGCACGATGCAATATTTATCACCTGAGATAATAAAAAGGCGAACCAGTATTTCCTCATTGCAAAATTCAAACAGCTTTAAGCAAAAAAATACTTCTCCTGAGGAATCGATCTGGACTTGGAGAGTTCTTTCAGGAGGAAGCACTTCCCCAAATTCCAGGATTGTTTTGTTGTCTGTCTTGTTTCTTTCTTTCTTTCTTTTTTTGTGAGGAATATTTATCTGAAAGCACCTTGGGAAGGCCATAAAAGAGCCAGGTGTGGCTGAAACAGGTAAGGGCTGTTTTCCTTTAAAAGGGAAGTAGCCTTCATTGGGGGGAAAGAGAGTCAGGAAGTAAAGGGTAGTTATGAGAAAAGTTGAAAGCCTTTGGGAGATTATGCAAGTCAGTGTCTTTTATCTCAGAACAAAAGTCAACATCCTTTTCTGGGGGGGAAAAACAATCAAATTTGCATTCACGTGTTAGTGTTTTGACCAGGATAAAAGAGAACAACTCTTAATCTGAGTAACTCAACCAAATGCTTGGGGCAAGCAATGAGAGTTGTGTACCACAATTTAGGGCAACCAAAGGGTTACTTGCTAATTTACTATAAATACCAGCCTTCGAGCTAGCTTACCTCTTTTGCAGTCAGCTTTTACTTTCAGGTCAGCTGCTTATGTAGACAACTGGCCGTGTGGAATACAGTGGCAGGTTTGGTTCAATTGGGTGTGTTGTAGTTTGGTTTTAAGTGGAGGAGCTGTCAGGATTTCCATGGATGTTGGTTATTAATTTGGCAGGATCAGTTGACAGATGTTCTTCAAAATCCTGTCCTTCAGAGGAGGTGGAAATTTTTCTCCTGTTGGATGAAAAACCTGACTAACAGTCATTTCCTATACGTAACTTTTGCTAGGAAGTAAATCATTAGTAGACCGCAATCCCATAGGGCCCGAGAGGATGTTCGTTGAACTTAATGAGCCTTATTTCTCAATAGACATGTCTAGCGCTGCTGGTAGATAGCTTTAGTGAGTTCCTTCACTCATAACTGTGCTCAATGCTGCAGATGTTTTAGTACAGCATTCTGTCAACCCCTCCTCCCAACCTCCCATAAATGTTGCCCTTAGCATCTGTTCTTTGAGAGGCATTGCTGAACCCAAGGTTCTTCTGAGCTGTTAAGGTTAGGTCCCAACTTTTATCTGACCCATTAAAAAGCCCACTTAAGGAGAAGCCACAGTCCCACACTCTTATGCTGGGAATGACTTTGGTGGCAAATAATTCAACTTGCTCCTCCTCCTGTTTCACCGTCCAGCGCTGGATTTGCAGTTGAACATCATATTCTTTGAAGGATTGCATGGGTAGGAAGACTGCTTTGACAGCTAAGGAAAAACATGTATTTGTGTGTGTGCACGTGTGTGTGTGTGTGCCTATGTGTGCATGAAGGAAGGGAGAGAGGGGGGGGAGAGATGAGGAAAGAATAGAGGAAGGATATAACTGTCCCCACTCTTTCTGACGTATCTATGCACACATATCAAATGACATGAGCAGGTTCAAGTTGCTACTTTGCTTCCTTAAACTAGCAAAGTAACTAACCTTTGTGAAACTAGCCTTTCACAAACAGTGACTTTTAAAATGCATTGGACCATGAATACCATCACTCCCCAGATAACCCGTAGTGGAGCTTTGAACTGATGGGACCCGTAGTTCCTCACATCTGATGAATGCTAAGTTAAGGAAATCTGTCCAAATATCGCTTTATATATAATTATAAATTTTAATAATAATGCTTAGGTCCTTGGTGAGGACCTGAATTGTTAAGTTCCCATCAGTCTCCTGTCAGTTGAACAATGCCTAGCAGAAGATCCAGGAAAATGAAGAACTTTGCTTCTATTTCCAAACCACACACATATCTGTTCTTTCTCTTTGCTTCCTTGCAATCTCTCTTTTGATTTAGAAACTTGTCTTCAGGAGGCCACAGGGTGATATTTCCCTTTTCCCGTTGCCCCCTACCAGAACAACATTGGTGTCAGGCCTCCAAACCAAGACATGCAGTCTTCTAAGCAGTTTCCTTTACTGTTCCTTGCTTATAGACAGAATCTTGCCAAACTAAAGCAAACTACTTGCATCATTAAATCTATGCCCGGAGAACTTCTAGGGAGGAGTTGTTTTAACTTTCTTTCTCCCAAGCAAACCATCTAAGCTTGACTGTCTTTTGCTACTCTGAAATGAGCACCTCGCTCCTCCGGGGGGGGGGGACTCCTGGGAATCCAGACTACGTTCCATCAGCATTGGAGAGAGAGAGAGAGAGAGAGAGAGAGAGAGAGAGAGAGAGAGAGAGAGAGAGAGAGAGAGAGAGAGACTCAAAATCACTCATTCAGCTTCCATGGCTGAGAATGAATTTGAACCAGGATCTCCTTGTGCCAGTCAAAAATTTATCCACTACATCACACTGCTCCTAAGTTCTGAGCAGGGCTTCAGGCCAAGTAAGTGTGATTTACCAAGGTAGCTTTATCACAGCCCAAGAACCGGAAGTATGGAATTATGAAACTCTCCAGCAACGGAACAGCTAATCTCTTTCTAGAGTTGTGGGCTTTTCATTAATGGAGGTTTTCCAAATAATAATAATAATAATAATAATAATAATAATAATAATAATAATAATAATAATAATAACAACAACAACAACAACAACAACAACAATCTGATGAGAATTCCTGTTCAGGGCACAGAGTTGGATTAGAAAATTACCAAGTTCTTTCAACCCTATATTTTGATAGTTCTGAAGCAGTAGGCGTGAGCCTAGAAGGACTCCAGAAGATGGTAGAGGACAGGAAGGCCTGGAGGAACATTGTCCATAGGGTCGCGATGGGTCGGACACGACTTCGCAACTAACAACAAATAATTCTAGGAGTCCACAGCCTGGAGTTTGATCCTGTCAGGACTCAAGGTTAACTCAGTCTTCCCATCCTTCCGAGACCTGTAAAATGAGGACCCAGATTGTTGGGGGTAATATGCTGACATTGTAAACTGTTCAGAGTACGGTAAAACACCATGGAGCAGTATATAAGTCTAAGTGCTATTGCTATTTCTAGTTAAGACCCACTGAGTCCAAAAGAGTGACTGCATGCAAATACAATATTCATTGCAATTTTTGTTGTTGGCAAAGGTTATGGCTTCATTTTTGGTGTTCGAAAAAAGTGGAACAGGAGAAGGTAATTTCCATTTTAGGTACATTGTAGGAAAACAAAGCAAAGCCAAGAATCTAGACAGTCAGACAAAAGGACATTGCCAATGATTCATTGCTGCAATATCTATCTATCTATCTATCTATCTATCTATCTATCTATCTATCTATCTATCTATCTATCTATCTATCTATCTATCCATCTATCCATCTATCCGTCTATATCTATCTATCTATCTATCTATCTATCTATCTATCTATCTATCTATCTACCTACCTACCACCTTTTGTCGATTTTTCTGTCTCATACTACCCTCTTTCAAGAGTTGAAAATCTTAACTGTGAATTCCTAGCTAATGTCAAGACTGCGAGTTGGATTGCAAAGTTAAAACACATTCTGGAACAAGCAATGGGACCCTTGCTAGCTTGCTGCCAAGAAAACTGCCTAGTTGCAGTCACTAGGAGTCGAGTGAAACTTGAGAATGTCTCTTTGCTTTTTTTAACCTAGCTAGAAAAGATGAATTGCTTTGTTCCTGCCTTTGTCCAACTGAGCCCTTGTGCCAGGGAAAGTAATCAGTCTAAAAGGGATGAAAGAGGATAGCCCTACGCTAGTCTTGAAAATGCTTAAGATCCATTTATTCCCAAGCTGGCTCCACCGTAGAGATGCAATTAACTCAGATGGGAGATGCTGGGATTAAAGAAAGGTGGAAGAATTCTGGACAGGTACTATGTTGGTTGCTGTTAAGCTTCTGTAGTGTGCAGCTATTAAAAGGCAAATCCGAGCCTTCTAACTCAGAAGCAAATGTTAAAAGGCGTTTCTGCTCTCAAGATACTAAGAAAGCTCCAGGCTCTAATGAGTTCAAGGGAGTTTAGAAGTGACAGGCATCTTTAAAATAAAGGACTTTTTTTAATGTTCACCCTTATTGCAATTTTTTAAAAATTGAAATAGCACAACTGAGAACTGGAACCCGTGGCCCTCCAGACTTTTCTGGTACAACTCCCTGTATTGTCCCTTTTGCTGCTGAGATTTGTAACTTGACAGGCCTGGAAGCCACAAGACTTCCAGCCCTGAAACAAAAAGAAAGAAATCATAAATCTTGGCCGGAGAGGCTCCTTGAGAAAGGCACTCCGGCGTCAATCCTGCTGAAAGATCTCAACGTAAGCTCGGTGTTTTGGCTGAGCTTCAGAAGGTTGCATTTTGATCAAGGCGTGGCCTCAAAGAGAGCTTTGGTCCATTGTCGGGAGAAAAAAAAGCAGACTCAATCCTTGCAAAGTATCTTTTGGTAAAAGCATCGTTATGGCTTGCAGTAATAAAAGGATACCTGAGAGTAAAGACTTCCGATCATTGAGCTGCAGAACAGTTCAGGTGATGGTAGATCTTGAGTCACTGCTTCCTTCTACAGATGATCACTCCTCTGGATATCTGAATGGTGCTTCCCTTCTGGTTTTTAGGAAGTCCATTAAAACAGGGCTATTTTCTCCAAGCATTGGGGCTGTTAGGATATGACCCGTTCTTCTAGCAATAGAAGCTGTCTTATACTTAGACTTCCTGTAGTATACGTTGTTATGCACAGTGCAGATAATTATTTTTTTATGAATTGTGGTTGCTGCTGCTACAATAGCTGCTGCTGTTGTAATGTGTACTGTATGTTTTCAACCTAATTTATGATAATTGGGATGTCCGTGGTTCATAGGTGGCTTCAGCTGGAGATACTTACAAGCCCAGTAAAATGAATGAATACAAAGAGTGACTCGTTCTTATGGGAAATGTTTGGGCATCACAAGATTACAGTCAACTGTTCCTTGCAAGTATTTTTGATGCTTTCAGAAGAAACTTAAAACTGACGTGCATGTGGCTTTCACAAAACCTGAAGCAAAGTTGCTCCAAACATTGTTAGCAATTTGTAATGTTTAATAGGACAGAAGGGAGACAAATTGTGACTGGTGAGTTAGAAGATTAGATCTTCTTTGATTTATCTTATTAAAGGGAAATGAAATCAGGTATTATTTTCTGTATGGTTCTACAATTATGTTGAGGGCAAGTCCTCGACCATCTTTACAATGGCTGACTTACCAGGTTACTTAGAGCTGGGTACGGGTTAACATAAAAAGTGTAGAACTTGAGACCTTCAGATGTAGCATGAGTTGCTCTTAAAGTTGTTACTAAGTTGTAATTTTTTCATATCGTGGAATGGAGAATTTATTGAATACCTGTAAATCAACCATGTGAATGGCACTTGATTCAATTTGTCTAAAGCCAAATCTAGCTTTCCTTCTAGCCTTAGCTATTTCTTTGTCCTGCCTTTGCTCTATCTATTGCAAAAGCTCTACCTGAAGCATAGAACAGTTTTGAAATGATCTGGTAGGCTGGAATGTTTTTCTTCTAAGACAGAAAACCAGCTTAAAAATACATCTCGGTAGGTCTCTCAGACTTTGAGTTTCTCTATGTACTTTTTTCTTGCTAGGACCTGGACTTCAAAGCATGAGAGTCCTGAACTTTCCTAGAGAACAGGACCATCCACAGCTACTAGCCTAGATGAAGTGCCTTCAAGCATAGGGGGAATCCATTTTTATATATTAGAGGGCAGGGCTGACTGGTTTTCCAACCTCTTGGATACTCAGTAGTTACTATTGTAGTATCTTACTACTGGTCATTCTCTTTCCTTCCATCTTTGCCAGCATTAGGGCTTTCCCAAGACATCTGGGTCCTCATATAATGCATCCAAAGTAGAATAATTCAAGCTTGGTCATTTGTGTTTTGGTGACCATTCTGAATTGATTTGTTTGAATATCTCTTGCTTTGTTTTCTTGGCTCTCTTCAACATGCTCAAGAAGCTTCTCCAGTCCCAAAGGTCAAAAGTGTCAGTATTTTCCTATCTTGCTTCTTCAAAGAAATCTTAAATATGGGAGGGGAAACCACAAGAATTGCATACAATTAATTTCGTATACATTTAGCTAAACTTAAATTCTTCTGGCCCATTCACTTGTCTTCCATGTTTTGGAATGTAATCCCTGATTTACTATCCAAAGGCCAGACAGGGCACAAAAAAGAATTCTCTAATCTTGACCTTATTAGATGCTCCTAACCTATTTGCTGCTGCTCCTGTTGGCATTGCTATGAATAATGCACGAGATTCTAATAAATACAAGAAAAACAACCAAGAATTTTTGGCCATGTTCTTTTGAAGTATTGCATGATCTCACAAGGCAATGATTGTTTGGCTGATCAGAATGACTTCTTATCAACAGAAAGGTTTTGATGAAAACTCCTCAAAATTCTACATTTTTCTACATCAAGGAGAGCATTCATATACGTGGCAGATTCTGAGCTTTTAAGTTGAGTTGCTGAAATGTCACAGAAGAACACCAGGGTCATTTTGTTGACTGAAACCTACAATTTCTCTGCATAAGTAACTGCTGATGGCTTTATTTATAATTTCCATTGGATTTTTAGAGTTGGTGGAAGGTGAAATGCATCACTGGGCCTTGGAGGTTTATGGAAAAAGAGATTGGAAGCTGAGGCCAGACTGCCATCTGTTGGACATGTGGTCCTCCTAGATTTAAGGCATTGATCAAGGGGGTGGAATATGACCAGGGGGAAAGGAGGGCAAGTCCCATTAGCCAGATGTTGCTGAGTTTTATATCAGGTTTATTGTCTTAAAGGACCGTGAGATGAATTTTTTTTAAAAAAGCATTCCCATTTTAAAACAAACAAACAAACTAGACCAATAATCTTAGCCCTGCCCAGAAGAGATTGAACAACCATTTGTTTGAAATAGTATAGGGTTGGACTAGAAGACCTCCAAGGTCCCTTCCAACTATTCCATTCCATTCCATTCCATTCTATTCTATTCTATTCTATTCTATTCTATTCTATTCTATTCTATTCTATTCTATTCTATTCTATTCTATTCTATTCTATTCTATTCTTCATTCTACTCTACTGGGAAGGATGGGAGGGAGGGAGGGAGGAAGGAAGGAAGAAAGGAAGGAAGGAAGGAAGGAAGGAAGGAAGGAAGGAAGGAAGGAAAATGAGAAGGAAGGAAGCCTTGGTGGCGCAGTGGTTAGAATACAATATTGCAGGCTGACTCTGCCCACTGCCAGGAGTTTGATCCTGATCAGGGTCAAGGTTGACTCAGCCTTCCATCCTTCTGAGGTTGGTAAAATGGGGACCCAGATTGTTGGGGGCAAGAGGCTGACTCTGTAAACCGCTTAGACGGGGCTGAAAAGCACTGTGAAGCGGTGTATAAGTTTAAGTGCTATCGCACTGCGATTCCTATCGCTTTTTGCTATTGCATCTCAACAGTTAGTGCCAACGGGTGGCATCAAAATGACACTACAGAGAGATTCAGTTGATATAAGAGAAATGCTGCCACAGAGGAGTCTCTCTCTCGTGCCTGCTATTCAGTTCATCACTCTTATTTTGGAGAGGGTTCTCCCCTTTTTTCTTTTTTTTTTTTACTTTTCTTATTTTTCGGGGGAAAAAATCTTTCACTAGCTTTTCTCCCCCTTTAGAGCCTCTGTTCTTCATCCATTATTTAGGAATCTCTGACTGTAATAGCAATGTTTGCCTTGTATACCTTGTGTGGGGTTTAAAATATAGATAAAAGCAGAAGGTCAGACTTGAAACACGGAGCCTGACAGTTGCTTTCGACTATGTCTGTAAGCTACAAAATATGGAGATACCTGCAGCCGCCAATTGCATCTCAGATGCTCCACACCATCACTGCCTTCCTTCCATCCACCCCCACGCCATTGCCGTCTCCAGATGTCTCGCGTCGGATGTGTCCGTCCTTCCTTTAATTTTCTCTTTTTTAAAAAAAAAAAAAAATTGTGTTGCTGGGCCAGGGAAAGATCATAGGATTTTTGGATCTCAAGAAGGCGTTCCGAGCTGTGGTTTCCAAAGCTGAGACGGTGGAGAAGTAGAAAGGGGCAGAGGAGTTGCGCACGATCCTTCTAGGAAGGAAACAGAGATGTTGAAAGTATCAAGTTCCAAATCAATGGGAAGAAGGAGGGGGAAAAAAAACAAACCCCAAGAAAAGATGCCTGAATATTCCCAGTGAATTGGGCAGGAGGATTGGACACTATTCGTCTCTAATGCTTTTGTAATTCAGTTGTCTTGTCTTTTTTTTCCTTTTTTTGTAATTGTCTACTCTGAAGAGATCAAAATCAACCTTCTGCACCGTTCCTTAAAGTAGTTGGATATGGAAATCAGCGGTGTCCCTGAACAACTTGGGAACCACCACCCCCCTCCCTTTGGGAAGACTTGGGCTATTTAACACTATTGGGTATACTGTGGCAATAGTTAGACTGATGGCACACAACATCAAACATTTAACACAGTCTATGAAGCTGTGGCTATTCTTCAGGCCCAAGGAGTCTCAGTAGATACTCAGAGGAATTAGGTAATATAAGAAATAAATGCATTTAATTCAACTTAGATGATGTTGTTGTTAGCTGCGAAGTCGTGTCCGACTCATCGCGACCCTATGGACAACGTTCCTCCAGGCCTTCCTGTCTTCCACCATCTTCTGGAGTCCATTTAAGCTCACGCCTACTGCTTCAGTGACTCCATCCAGCCACCTCATTCTCTGTCGTCCCCTTCTTCTATTGCCCTCAATCTTTCCCAGCATTAGGCTCTTCTCCAGTGAGTCCTTCCTTCTCATTAGGTGGCCAAAGTATTTGAGTTTTAGCTTCAGGATCTGGCCTTCTAAAGAGCAGTCAGGGTTGATCTCCTCTAGGACTGACCGGTTTGATCGCCTTGCAGTCCAAGGAACTCGCAGGAGTCTTCTCCAGCACCATAGTTCAAAGGCTTCAATTCTTTGGCGCTCAGCCTTTCTTATGGTCCAACTTTCACTGCCATACATTGCAACTGGGAAGACCATAGCCTTGACTATACGCACTTTTGTTGACAGGGTGCTTTTTAGTGTGCTGTCTAGATTTGCCATGGCTTTCCTCCCAAGGAGCAAGCGTCAGTAGATACTCAGAGGAATTAGGTAATATCAGAAATAAATGTATTTAATTCAACTTAGATGATACCCAACACCAATTAAACTCCCTCCCAAGAGAGAGCTTCTCTTAAAAATGGTCATTCCCTAAGAATGATCAGGTTGCTTCTGACTCTCCTATGCTTGGGCCAGTTTCCTGCTGAGCTGAAGAGAATAAACTTTGAATGCTGTAAAAGTAAAGGTAAAGGTTCCCCCGTACATGCGTGCTAGTCGTTTCCGACTCTAGGGGCCGGTGCTCATCTCCGTTTCAAAGCCGAAGAGCCAGCATTTGTCTGAGGACGTCTCCGTGGTCATGTGGCCGGCATGACTAGATGCCAAAAGCGCACGGAACGCTGTTACCTTCCCACCGTGGTGGTCCCTATTTTTCTACTTGCATTTTTATGTGCTTTCGAACTGCTAGGTTGGCAGAAGCTGGGACGAGTAACAGGCGCTCACTCTGTTACGCGGCACTCGGGATTCGACCCGCCAAACTGCCGATTATCTGATCGACAAGCTCAGCGTCCTAACCCACTGAGCCACCGCGTCTGACAATACCAATATTTCTTATTAGGTTGGAGAAATTCTACCCCGAAGCCCAAGAAAGCTCTTGTCTTCAGTGTTGGAAGTATCAGGTTGAGTGAGGTAATGAACTGACCAGTAAACTAGAGAATTTCCTGGGTTTTCCAGAAGTTTGCAGGCATCAGATTCATCTCCTTGGACTGATGTTATGTCACGGGCATTGGAAGGTGGGTATTAAAACCAACTGTTTGCCAAAAATCTCCCTTGCTTTTTCCTGAAACATTTTCCTCCCAGACAAAATCCAGCCTGTCTTTTGTTCTCAGGAGGCTTTAGAATTTCTTTAGCATTTCTCTGAGTGGAACTTTCAGAGCTCATTTTATCGCTGGAGGGGGTGGGTGTTGCAACCCTTTTTATCATATTGATGTGTTGTCATCATTTTCTTTTTCATTCTTTACCGGATTGTTCTATTATTTTGTCTTTTTTTTAATTTACGCTCTTTTCATTATTATTTTTTTTCCTTTTAACAGTTGCAAGCCGTTGAGAGTAGCCTCACAGCAAGACAGGCAGCAAATACATTTGACAAATAAATAAAATAAATATTGAAGATGCTGGAAAGTTCATGCTCTTGGGTATCTATTTCACGTGTCTTCATTCTCAAGCATCAATCCTTCCCTACCTGAAAAATTGCCAGGGGAGTTCCTTTCTGGAATTCTTTTCTTGGAAATGAGAGAAACCAGGGAAGCAGTCAAACTATGGGAGAGATACTTTTTCGATAAAAAAAACCCTGGCTATTCTCATACAGCTCTTGGATCATCTTGTCCTTAAATAAATGCACGAACACGGCACTTGGTGCGACTTCATCTGATTGGGAGAGAAAGATCCATGGCTGTTGTTTTTTGATTTGTTTTTTTTAAAAAAATGAATCAAGTTCATCATGAACACTGGGTCCCTTGGATGAGACCAAATCCTTACGATCAAAAAGGAAACTGCTAAAGTTTCTCACTGAAGACCACCGTAAATTTTATTTATTTATTTATTTATTTATTTATTTATTTATTCCATTTATATCCCGCCCTTCTCCGAAGACTCAGGGCGGCTTACAAGCTTAGCAGTAGCCTTCATTCTATGTATATGCCTGCTTATTAGGGCTTTCACACACACCCTAAGCGGCATTATTACAAAATCAGCTTATTGCCCCCAACAATCTGGGTCCTCATTTTACCTACCTCGGAAGGATGGAAGGCCGAGTCAACCTTGAGCCTGGTGGGACTTGAACCTGCACTAATTGCAGGAAGCTGGTATTACTTAAGGAGGCATTAGCCCACTGCTCCACCAAGGCTCAATTTAATTTATTTATTTATTTTAATTCCATTTATATCCCGCCCTTCTCCGAAGACTCAGGGCGGCTTACAAGCTTAGCAGTAGCCTAAGAGATGTGCTACAGAGATGTGCTTTCCCCGCCCCCCAAAGAGACATTCCACCTTTCAAATCTCTCTAAAATGAGAATGGCAGGTCAGTCTGATGGAAAAAGCCAAAACTCCAGGCCTCGTGTAACCGTCCCAGTGAAATCAGCAGGGAAATGAAAATAAATGAACTTCCTCTAAATCGGTTATGTAAATGAAATGTTGCATGATTAATGAAATGCAGAAGACCTAGACGGGCCTTCTCAAAACGAAGCTAGCTTGAGTTGAATGGAGCTTACCTTCAGAGAAGGATGTTGTACCAAAAGCAGCTCGTAGCAAAACTAGGTTTTATTTCCCTTTTTCCTTGCATGTCTCAAGATGGCTTTTGTCCTTCCCCTTTGCTTGCAGAGACCGGACTGAACTTTTTGGATTCTGCAAGCGTCAAGACATTCCCGGTCACACAGGAAGAGACTGGGGGGAAAAAGGGTGTTCGCCAGTTTTAGATGTCAACACTCTCCACAGATGATCATATCACCAATGACGGACAGGTGCTGCTGTCCAGCTGTGACAAAGGAATTGTGGATGGGGAGGGAGGAGAAAATGAAAGTGGAGAAAAAAGGAAGAAGAAGAAATGAGTTGCCCGTCTCCTACAAGTGCATCATAAAAGAGAGTAAATTTGTGTGCAAAAAAGAAGAAAGAGGTGGGGGGGGGAGAGGTTGGCATGACAGAGACTACTTAGGCTGCCTCAGGCAATCCAGAGGATGACAAAAGTTTGAGCATGTCACACTGCTTGCAAAGGACAAAATACTCATCTCAGGAGAATGGAGAGAAATTCACCATATACTGGAGAAGAGCAATTTGCATGGAAGCCTTCTCTCTCTCTCTCTCTCTCTCTCTCTCTCTCTGTGTGTGTGTGTGTGTGTGTGTGTGTGTGTGTGTGTGTGTGTGTGTCCTTCCCTCCTTTCTATATATTTGTCTCAAAATCTCCTGCTTTTCTTGTATAATTGCATCCTTCATTCAGATATATGTTTCTATCTATCTCTATCTCATCTCCATCTCTATCTCATCTCCATCTCCATCTCAGTCTGTCTCAATCTCTACCTCAATCTCTCTTAAAATCAACAATCCCTCAAAAGCAAAACTGATTAACATAATCAGAGTTGCCCAGTCAGAAAAATAAAAAGGGTCCAGGCAAATAACACCGTCTTGGCTGCACAATGTCTCTGCTGGGTCCTGCATTCTGGCTTAAGGGATACAGTCCCAAAGGCGCTTTTTCAGCTGCACTTTCTTGGTTTTTCATTGAAGGTGTTCTGCTTCTCGCCCAAGAAGCTTCGGAACTGAGAAGTTAACAAAGAAAGCCCAGTTGCCTTTGGATAAAGCGCCTTTGGGACAACCGTGACCTGGAGGACTGAGAATCTCCATAGACATTAAGGGATATAGGAGCATTCCTCACTGGTGGCGGATGGGGGCCTCCAATTTCCTTCACCCATGGCTATGTCTAGAATTCCCACTGCCCTCCTGATGCCTCTGGCTGAGGCAAGGCCAATGAAACAGATCTGGGTTTGCTTGTTGCAATTAAATCAAGAGGCAATGATGGATATTGGGAGATAAAACGGCATGGTGGTCCAAGTGCTTTTAACTGGTGCCTCCAGATACATTTTCCGTCCCCTCTAACTCAGCAATTAGAACCTTTTAAAAGAACAGCTTGTTCCCTGAGCTAACAAAGACTGTGCCGGGCTGCTGTTAGATGCCTATTAAATCACACTGAAATATATTGCAACAGGAGCAACAGCAGTAACAGAGGTAGTAACAATCTAAAAGCCTTTTTTTTTTCCTTTCCACATTCCAGACATGTGCAATTTCAAGATTTTCTCTCCCTCTCTACCTTGCCTACGTAGGCCCTCTTAAGCTTTACCAAAGGCTCATGGGATCAGCCTGAGATTTATTCATTCGTTTATTAAAAGACATTCTGCAATTTAGAAGCTCTGTATTTTAGATCAAGCCCAGGCCTGGTTCAGAGGTTTGGGAGACTGAGGAGAGGAAAGGGATCTATTATGATCTATGAGGAAGGGAAGGGAAGGGGAGGGGAGGGGAGGGAAGAAGGAAAGGAGGGAAGAAGGAAAGGGAAGGTGAAAGGGAAGGGAAGGGAAAGAGGGAGGGAGGGAGGGAGGGAGGGAGGAAGGAAGGAAGGAAGGAAGGAAGGAAGGAAGGAAGGAAGGAAGGAAGGAAGGAAGGAAAGAGAAGGTGGAAGGGGAGATGAAAGAGAAGGGAAGCACACAGGCAGCATGATTTAATGCCTTTCCATCTGCTTGAGTATTCTGGCCATGGAAATAATCAGTAGCTCTGGAACTGTTGAAATGATTAGTCATGTTTTCCTTCACGATTCCCCCTACCCCTCCCGGGATATACCTAATGGCTTAATTTTATATCTTTTACTGCCTTTCCCGAGTCATTCCAATGATTTTTACGTTTCTCAGCTTCAGTGGTGCACGCAGCCTGATAATCCTTCCAAGGAAGCCGGATTTTGCACGAGAGCTTCTAAAGCTGCCAGGAGATCCGTGCAGACTCATTTACTACTACATGTAAATAGACTTTCTCTGGAGCTGCCCTTCTGTGAATTTTATTGCAGTGCTGATCTTGGACAGCCATCAAGTGACTTACTTGCTCAGCTCAATCTGTAGCATCAGGGCCCCCTCAGTCAAACTCCACTGTATTCCTTTAGCAATTGAAGTCAGCTACAAACGTGGGACTCCCTCTGAATGGAGTGTGGCTTTTTAGAATGAAGACAAGGCTGATTGACATGCGGCTGTAGCACGTCGACTGCTAGAAGAACGGAATGGCAATCTGGGCCGATGGGAGACGGAAATATTAGATGTGTAGATCCCAGCCGATGGGCGATTCAAGATCCCTTTCCTCAGATTAGCCCTTCAAACTAGGAATATTAGGGATGCAAATAGAGGTAGTTCTTGACTTAACATCAGTTCATTTAATGAACGTTCAAAGTTATAACAGCACTGGAAAAGGCGGTCTATGACCATTTTTCGCACTTACAACAGTGGCCACGTGATTAGAATTTGGGATGCTCAGCAACTGACTCATATTTATGACGGTCGCAGTGTCCCGGGGTCACGTGGTCCCCTTTTGCGCCCTTCTGGCAAGACAAGGCAATGGGAAAGCCGGATTCACTTAACAACCGTGTTCACTCGCCGAACAACTGCAGCGACTCACTGAAGAACTGTGTCAAGAAAGGTCTCAAAATGGGGCAGAATTCACCTGTCTCACTTAGCAACAGAAACTTGGGGCTCAGTTGTGGTTGTAGGTTGAGGACCACCTTCGTTATAAGGTTATAAGAATCTCGCAAACCTCCCCTTTTCTCTTGCTGGAAAATGGAGAAGATCCTAGCCGAGACACTCTCTCAAATTACAATTTCAGCCCTGACTGCACATTTCTTTTATGGGATCATTGTTTTGGGGGCTGCTTTTCCTCCTGTTCCTCAAGGCTACTCCTTCATGAAGTTCACGCTCCAGATCAGGGGTCTTCAAACTCGGCCCTTTTATGACTCATGGACTTCAACTCCCAGAATTCCTCAGCCAGGCACACTGGCTGAGGAATTCTGGGAGTTGAAGTCCATGAGTCATAAAAGGGCCGAGTTTGAAGACCCCTGCTCCAGATTAACCCAGATGGCCCACCACTCTGGACAATGATTTCTTCTGCAATCCTGAATGGAACTGAACATAAGCTCCACAGAAAATCAGCAAGGCTACTTTGGGATTTGACTCCATAGGCTTAGGAGCGGGGGGGGGGGGGCTGGTGTGTTAGATTTAGTATGGAAGAGAAAGCAAAAATGAGTCGGAATTTTTTTTTTAAAAAAAAATGCCAAGGTCCCCATACTTTTGTTTTAAAAAGGTTTGTTTCGGAATAATAGAGTTGGAAGGGACCGTGGAGGTATTTTAGTCCAAGTCTCCGCTCAGATAGGTAGACTCCAATCTCTCTTTAAAAAACTCCAGTGTTGGAGCACCAACAACTTCTGGAAGCAAGCTGTTCCACTGATTACTCTAATTGTCAAGAAATTTCTCCCGAGTTCTAGGTTGCTCCTCTCCTTAATGAGTTTCCATCCGTTGCTTCTTCTCCTGCCTTTCATAATCGTGGGCCGCAGTTTGTGTTTAAACAGAGGCGCTGAAATTTGACTGGATGTGGTCCCAAATAATCACAAACACTTCTTCAAATCCACCTTCCAATCATTGAACGATTTCTGATTTACAGTGGGGACAATTCTTCTCTGCAATTCAGAAAGGCTTTGCCAGCTCATTTATCTGCAGGATCTGTTGTGGCTTATATCGATTCCCTTTCTTTCTTTCTTTCTTTTTTCTTTCCCTCTCCCTCTCCAATCTGTGTTTGCTTTTTGAATTATGCAGAGGGGCATTTTTTTCACCCCTTCTCCCCCCCCCCCCCGTAAGAGGTGAGAGAGTGAGAGAATATCGGAAGGTGATCAATTGAGTCCTGCCTGCCTTAATTTAGTCAGGCATCTCCAAACAGGGAAACAGAAGGAAAAAAATAATAATAAAAAAGAGTAGGAAGAAAACTTGGGAAAGATCAGGGCCTTCTGAGAACAAACAAACAAGCCAAGAGGGAGGGAGAAGTTAAAAATGAGTCTGCTTGGTTAGTATTCATCATGTCACTCTTCAAATCTTTCCTTTGAGTCAATCATCAAGTTTGACAATGATCATTTCAGGTATTCAGGCATTAAGCTGGATGCAAGGAACAGTGAATTTCCTTTGCAGTTGTCAATATTTGGGGTATTGGGGATGAGTCTCCTTCACTGCTTTGGGGTAACCCCTTTTTAAAAAAATCTGTGTTATGCGATGCCAGGTTTAGATCTTGAATAACAGAGATGAAAGGAGATGCAAACAGATCTTTTAACGCTTTCGCTCACACGATTCCTTTGCCGATAATAATGATTTGGGACCAGGGAGGGGGAACTTCGATGGGTTCTATCAAAAGGGGTGGAGATTGGGTGGGGACATATGAAAATCAATGGAAAGGAAGAGTAGTGTTTGATGAGACCATCAACACTGTGGCTTAGGTGAAGTCGTGGCCAATTTCTTCAATAGCATTTTACTCAATCAGTACAGTAGATGCTCTTATGTCTCAATGGGGAATTTGGTGGATTTCCATCTTGGTGTATTTACGGTTGCCTTTCCATTATTTTTTTAATACCAAACAAAAATGAGTAGACTAGAATAACAGAGTTGGAAGGGACCTTGCAGGTCATCAACTTATTTATTTGAATAAGCCGGCCTGGTCTGATGGGCTTGGCGTATTTTAATATTTTAATATTAATATTTAATATTAATATTTTATTAATTTTTACTGTAATTGGGCTACATTATTTATTTGTACATTGTATTTTTATTGTATTTATTGCCCTGCACACCGCCCTGAGTCCTTCGGGAGAAGGGCGGTATAGAAATTAAATTATTATTATTATTATCTAGTCCAACCCCGCCCCCCGCCCAAGCAGGAGACCAAGTCTCACAGCCATTCTTCATATGATGTAGAACTAGACTTCTGACAATGCAGTGTAAGAGTAGGGTAGTCTTTTAAGCAGTAGCATTACATCCCTGGTAATGTTAAGTTCTTGTCCTTCTTCTGGACAAAGTTCAGACTTCTGCTTTCAGATCATCTACAATCAAAACCCACGTCATCCTACTGAACACTCCTTCGATTAAATCTTGCAACTGTTTCGGATACGGAGACCACAAACCCTCTTTACTCTCCTACCATCCGGTAGGAGTTATAGGAGTATAGCCAGCCGCAACAACAGGCTGAAAAACACTTTTTATCCGTGGGCTGTTAAGCTTTTGAACGAGGAATAACTTGTGTGAATTTTATGCAGAATTGACTTGGAAGGCCGGTGCGTGGTTCACATGGTGTGGTAGGATGGAGGGTTTGTTGTCACTGTGTGTTGGGGGGTGGGAGCACAAAGGGAGGCTCAGCTAATCTCAATGTATACATAGTTGTACTTTGACAATAAAGATTCATTCAATAAAGATTCATTCCAAAGAAATCGTGGTAGAACTGGATCTGGACCCACGTCAGTTCTCTCCCACCCGAGTCTTAACGCAAACATGTTTGAGGTCTTCTTGTCCCAATGGCAATATTGGGACAAAATTCTCTAGTCAGAAATTTTAATCATTTCCCCCCCAAAAAAAGTAGACCAATTTTCCGATTCGTAAAGGACAGATGGCCCTGTAACTGTTAATTGAAGAGCCAAGAATAACAAGTGCATTTGTAAATTCCACACCAGCTTGTGGCTAATTTACAAACAGGAATAAAACAGTAAAACATGTCAGATAAATTATTCACCAGAAGAATCTCAGATGCTCTTTTGGGAGGAAATAGAAAAACAGCTTAAACCATCTCAAAAAGTCCTGGGGATGTTAAGAGCTCTCATGCAGATGAGCTTCCAGGAGGCCACTGGAAAAAGTGGTGCTTTCGGTGGTAGCCTTGAAGGAAAGGAAATATCCATCCCTTTAATCAGTGCTAAGCAATCTGGTGCCTATAAACGACCTCTGGTTTCTTCCTTGCTGCCTGCCGTTCTAACTTCCACAATTTTAAATTCTTTTAATTAAAGAAAAATAGAAGGGAAAACTGCTCCGTTGCAATGTACAATTCCTTTCATGATATCTTTATTTATAAGTCTTCTTCTGGGCCTCTT
Organism: Vipera ursinii; assembly: GCF_947247035.1. Classification (NCBI taxonomy): domain Eukaryota; kingdom Metazoa; phylum Chordata; class Lepidosauria; order Squamata; family Viperidae; genus Vipera; species Vipera ursinii. The sequence continues at coordinate 9,645,417 of NC_139525.1, forward strand.
GGAATCCCATAGATGCGGTTTAGAAATAAAAATGGTAGGGAATCATGGTTTATCCCATGTTTTGCTGGGAACTTTACCAAGAAAAAAAAGAGGAAGAAGAAAAAGGACCAAAGCCAGCAAACCTCATTGGTTTGTCTTCTGGAAGTGGTCCTCACAGTAGCTATTGTGTAAGATCACCAATGACCTGCTTTCCAAACAGAAGAACAAGAGTTGGAAGGGACCTTGGAGGTCTTCTAGCCCAACCGTCTGCTCAAGCAGGAGATCCTATACCAGGGGTCAGCAACCTGAAACAGTGAAAGAGCCACTCGGAACCGGTTCCCTCACAAAAGGAAAAACTGGGAGCCGCAAAAAATGTGTGCACATGTGCGTACATGTGCACATGCGCAGAACAGGGTTTGACTGAAGAGTGGAGCCAAGGCGAGATATGCACCTGCCCTGCATATTTGAATTGATTGGTTGAACTTTTTTAGTCCCACTTTTTTTGGGGGGGGGGGACTGCACATGGCAGAGGACTGGGAGCCGCAGGAGACGGCTGAAAGAGCTGCGGGTTGCAGACCTGTGTCCTATACCATTTCAGACAAATGGCTGTCCAGTCTCCTCTTAAAAACTTCCAGTGTTGGAGCATTCACAACTTCTGGAGTCAGGTTGTTCCACTGGCTAATTGTTTTAACTGTCAGGAAATTTCTCCTTGGTTCTAGGTTGCTTCTCTTCTTGACTAGTTTCCATCCGTTGCTTCTTGTCCTGCCTTCAGGCACTTTGGAGAATAGCTTGACTCCCTCTGCTTTGGGGCAGCCCCTGAGATATTGGAACACGGCTATCCTGTCACCCCTCATCCTTCTCTTCATTAAACTAGACAATTCCACCAACCGTTCCTTATATGTTTTAGCCTCCAGCCTCTTAATCATCTTTGTTGCTCTTTCCAAGTCTCAACATCTCTTTTATATTGTGGGGACCAACACTGCATGCAGTATTCCAAGTATGGTCTTACCGAGGCATTTAGAAAGCATTATAAATGCTTCATGTGATCTTGATTCCATCCCTCTGTTAATTCAGCCTATTGGTATTGTGCATGGCCCAAACTGCAGTTTGTATGTATATGTATATCTGCTTAGTCGAATCTCCACCCTTTCATCTTAAATAAATGTTCACGATCAATGGTGGTGGCAGCCTCCATTTAATGCATGCCCGGGACATTTATTGTTAGCTGTAGATTTTAAATTCTTGATGAGCCAGTATCTTGTTCTGAAATCCCACATGGATCCTTTGTAATCATGGATGTTGTTACTGTCTAACCGCATAGGAGAAAACTTTTGCTCACGATTAGTTTTTGCGAGTCTCCAAGGAAAGCAAGGCACACATTAGCCCACTATTTGTTTTTAAGCTCATCTGCATTGCTGCTGTTGGCAGAGTAAAGGCTTTGATATCATTGGGTTAAGAACAGCTTTGAATCTCTAGCATTCAGTTATTCTAATGTGCCTTCCCCAGCCCGCTTTCTACCAGCACTGGAGGAAGATTGGAGAGATACTTCATGCAAATTAAGACTTGTGCTGAGAAGAGAATTAGGTGAGGGTCTGCTTGTTCACGAAGCATATTGATGAACTGTATCCGGGCGCCTGGAATTCTAGTTTTTTCCTCCTTCGCACATTTCTTCTAAACTCAATCCAGGATCTTGAAGATGTTATTTGGGCTGCAGTACAGAATACAGAATAATGCAGAATGCAGAATGCAGAGTTCGAAGGGTCCCTGGAGGTCTTCCAGTCCAACCCCCTCAGGCGGGAAACCCTATCTAAACCATTTCAGACAAATGTTGTCCAATCTCTTCTTTAAAACTTCCAGTGTTGGAACATTCACAACTTTGGAGGCAGGTTGTTCCACTGATTAACTGTCCTAACGGTCAGGAAATTTTGCCTTAGTTCTAGGTTGCTTCTCTCCTTGACTAGTTCTTGTCCTGCCTTCAGGTGCTTTGCAGAATAGCTTGACTCCCTCTTCTTTGGGGCAACCCCTTAAATATCGGAACACTGCTATCATATCACCCCCCTAGTCCTTCCTTTCAATAACCTAAATATACCCAATTCATGCAAACCTTCTTCATATGTTTTAGCCTCCAGGCCCCTAATCATCTTTGTTGCTCTTCTCTGCACTCTTGCATCTTTTCTACATTGTGGTGACCAAAACTTGATGCATTATTCCAAGTGGGGTCAAACTAAGGCATTATAAAGTGGTATTGACACTTCACGTGATCTTGATTCTATCCTTCTGTTCATGCAGCCTAGCACTGCAGGATGTGCCTTCCTTAAAATTCCAGGTTCAGAATTCAATCAACACTTAAAGTGATCTTATCTTGTTCAATGCCTCTTCACCTTTCCCCACGCTGCTGTGTTTTGAACTGGAGTGATGGCCAATCTTGGACTGATTCCTTAATTCCCTTAGCATTTCTTTTTCTCTCTTAAAAAACAAAGAAACATTGGTGTGTCCTGCAGAGGGCACTTTTAACTCTGCAGAATGTATCTGGAGAAGAAGGAAGGAAAATTGGAATTAGAAACTTAAAATTGTGACACTAAATGGGTGATCCTTGGAACCCAGCCTAGTGGTCCATCTCTTGTGTTCCTTGGCAAAGAACCTCTGGGCTTTGCTGTGGTTATTTGATTATGAACATGTCCATCAGCTTGGGGAAAACATTGCAGGAGGCTGCCAGAGCAAATATTGATCCTTTGCAAACTGACTTTTGCCTCAGCCTAGGACTCTTAATGATGACTTTAAACCATTTGCTATTGGGGTTGCATCCAGTTTGACCCTGGGGAGATCCAGAGGGAGCCTTGATGACCTATCAGCAGCGTCTCCTTGCAAGAGTCTCCACAAAAGTGCTTGAGCATAAATAACCTCTTTGGGGCTATCCAAAAAATCTGTCTTGCAAGCCGTCATCTTCAGATTTCAAGAGAGCAAAAGGGTATTGAGGACGCTGGTGGGAGATTTAGAGGGCTTAGTCTGTCCGTCGGTCTGTCCGACTGACTGTCTAGTCCCTGACAGACGCAACTTCCTACTTTGCTCTGCATTTGCTGTTAATAAGGACAGAAGAGATGGATCTGGGAGGGTGGGGAGAAGGCAAAACGGCCTTAAATTATTCATTGTCAATATCATTATGTGTCATAACAGTGTGTCTGTGATGTAGGGAGGGCAGGGGGGGCGGGGGGAGGGAAGAGCACTCGCATGGCAAGGCTGGAGCAACTCATCGCAGGCTGCACAATGGCAGAGAGCTAATTAAATATTGATAGTCTCTAATTGGCTACAGGCTTTTTGGGATAGCCAGAGCTTTGTTGGGATCATTTGTATTCTTGCTTTGGAATTGGGGAAGAGAATTAGTGAGGGGCAGGGCATTGGAAGGGCTCGCCTCTCTTCTCCAGCCAACATTTCAGTTCTCCCCTTCCTTGATCCTCTTCTGGTGTGTATAAATTAAATGGTCTGCACCTTTTGGGGTGAGCTCTCTGGCTACTGGGCCCCTGGGAGTAGAGTGGAGCTTGCAAGAAGCCAAGTCATTGCCTTCCACGGTCTCCGGTTGTCCCTCTCTGGCCGATAAGGAGATCCTTCCTGTAACTTTCTGACTCCATCTTCTCCATGACCTTGCATTGGTGACTTCAGGTCAGGATGACCATCTGAGCTCAGAGACGAAATGCATGCTTTGCATGCAGATGATCCCAGATTAAATCTCCAAGATTCACTTGACCTCAAGCAAGGATAGGAAAGAAGGTGACCTCCAACTTGTAGGCCACACTTGTCACAGTCTCTTAGCTGAAGTCTAATTTCCTAAAGGGCAGAAGGGGGTGGGGGATATCCTTAACAGAAACCCCCCCCCCAAAAAAAATCCCAAACAGAGGAGGCAATACTGAGCTGCATGAACCTATTTTATGATGTCCCTCATTTTTTACCAGTTAAAAGTTTTATCTATCCTCCCCCTGAAATAAAGGGCAGAAACCTGTCTCAACTCTATCATCTGTCTAGGTGCCTGTGTGTCTGTCCATCCATCTGTCCCTAAGCCAGGAAATTAATCCCCTATTCTGTTTGCGCTTGCAGTATGCAGTGATTTCCTTGGCAAGATCGTTTAACTATTTCACCCCCATGCCCTGCATTCAGATATTCATACTTCCTCGGGGACTTGATGATAGGAACAACCATTTTCTAAAAGAGCAACTTACTCATGTCACCACAGCTTATTCTTTTTTAAACTTGTTTCCAAGAAGACTTCAAGGAAGAAGATTCCACTTGCCCAGCGGAGTTTGAAAACAGAGCTCTATCGCAGATTTCTGTTGCAAAGTTAATTTTCTTGCAGGATCTGCAATGACGGGCAGCTGGCAGAATAAGAAAGAAAAATGGGAGAATAACTCTGTTTGGTTGCCACGACATAAAAAAGATGTTGAGGCTCTAGAAAGAGTACAGAGAAGAGCAACAAAGAAGGGACAGAAGGATAAAACATATGAAGAATGTTTTAGGAATTGGGTCTGTCTAGTCTAGTGAAAAGGAAGGGCTAGGAGAGACATGATAGCAGTCTTCCAGTATCTCAGGGGCTGCCACAAAGAAAAGGGGGTTCAATCTATTCTCCAAAGCACCTGAAGGCAGGACAAGAAGCAATGGATGGAAACTAGTCAAGGAGAGAAGCAACCTAGAACTAGGGAGAAATTCCTGGAGGTTGTAGTCCTCCCACATCTGGAGGTTGTTACTGTGGGGTAAACTCCTCTAGGTGTTCTCTCTCTCTCTCTCTCTCTCTCTCTCTCTCTCTCTCTCTTTCTCTTTCTCTCTCTCTCTCACACACACACACAAACACACACACATTCTCAGCTATGTCAGCCTTGAGTATCTCTCACAATTTGCCATCAATCCAGGTCTAGGCATCAGCACATTGGGACTTCTTCCTTCTGTTCCCGTCCTCCACACTCTTGGTTGTGCAGTGGCTTTGTCATCGCGATGTTCTCAACTTGACATAGAACTGACTCAAATTCCTCTTTCTGGAAAATCCCAGTTCAAGGGAGACTTCCCTCATCTTGAAAGTCCCCTAGTGTCACTTACCAGAGCCATCCTTATTTTTCCCAGAGATCTTTGCCCTGTTGGATATCTTCTCCCTTCCTCCCCATCCTGGCTGTAAAAAGCTGAGGTTATTATTTGTTCATCTATTTATTTAGTAAAACCATCCAGGCCAGCTCTTCCATCTACTGTACTGGGACCCTCACTTGAAAGGAAAAGCAAGCCGTGGGTCTCTGGTGGGTTTGATCATTTGGCTGGATTGATTACTGGCGAGGAACTCTGCCGAGACAAAGAAGAGAAGGACTGGGCTTCATTTTTGAAGGGAACAGTCTCTCCGAGGCTAAACTAGCTTAAATTTTTCATTAAAGAGAATCTTGTCAATACACCAAATGAGCTTGGCTGCTCCACCTTGTGCTTTCTTCTTGAGCTCTGCATGTAGAATATGGGCAGAATGTTCTATAGGATGAGAAAAGTCTTCTTCAGCTCATAAGCCCAAGAAACACAGCTTAAGTCCAACATTTTTGGAGAATCCTGTTACGGAGAAAGCTGCCCTACAGATTCCATCAGCCCCAAGTTGATTTCTACCCATATTTATGATAACCATTAGCCTAGTCTCATTAGTCCAGTCTTTGACAAGTGGATGCTTGTAATTCTGTTGAACCTCAGTTAAGAATAGAATAGAATAGAATAGAATAGAATAGAATAGAATAGAATAGAATAGAATAGAATAGAATAGAATAGAATAGAATAGAATAGAATAGAATAGAATAGAATAGAATAGAATAGAATAATGGAATGGAACAGAGTAGAGCAGAGACAGTGTAGAATAGAATAGAATAGAATAGAATAGAATAGAATAGAATAGAATAGAATAGAATAGAATAGAATAGAATAGAATAGAATAGAATAGAATAGAATAGAATAATGGAATGGAATGGAATAGAGTAGAGCAGAGACAGCGTAGAATAGAATAGAATAGAATAGAATAGAATAGAATAGAATAGAATAGAATAGAATAGAATAGAATAGAATAGAATAGAATAGAATAGAATAGAATAGAATAGAATAGAATAGAATAATGGAATGGAATGGAATAGAGTAGAGCAGAGACAGCGTAGAATAGAATAGAATAGAATAGAATAGAATAGAATAGAATAGAATAGAATAGAATAGAATAGAATAGAATAGAATAGAATAGAATGTAGAGTAGAGTAGAACAGAACAGAACAGAACAGAACAGAACAGAACAGAACAGAATAGAATAGTTGGACACACAAGGAATTTGTTTCCGGTGCATAAGCTCTCAGTGTATATAGAAGCAATAGTGATAAATCATGATCATAATAACATAAAAATACATTCATCATAAATCATGAGATGCAACACCTAGTGATAGCCATAGGATACTAGCTAAGCAAACAACATAAATCATACTAGGATACTAATAAAACAATATAAATTGTAAGATACAAGCAACAGAGTTATAGTCATAAGAAGATAAGGATAGGATCACATTCAAACTTGCCCACCTCCTTCATTTTCTCTTAGTTGCCTGTGCACATGAATTCCCTTCTCCTAATCTATTGCAGGTCCTCTGATATGAAATATGAAAACATCTAGAGCAGTCCTAGAACTTGCTATTGCTACAGAAGACTTTCCTTAGGCCAGGAGCCCCCAACCCCTGGGTCCGCTCCCCATTTGGAACCACTCGAACCCTCCCCCTTACCAGTCCACCAAGCCAGAAAGGTTGGGGACCGCTGCCTTAGGCTCTTCCTTTTCTTTGCATTTGGGGTGGGGGTCCTGTCACTTTGGAGAGGGCTCGGATTCTACATCCACTTGGTATCACCAAGCACAGAAAAACCTCAATTCATATTTAGTTCTTTCTTTCTCTTTCTTTCTTTCTTTCTTTCTTTCTTTCTTTCTTTCTTTCTTTCTTTCTTTCTTTCTTTCTTTCTCTCTTTCTTTTTCTTTCTTTCTTTCTTTCTTTCTTTCTTTCTTTTTCTCCCTTCCTCCTTCCCTCCCTTCCTCTTTTTTCTTTTCTCCCTCCATCCCTTCATTCCTTCCTTCTCTCCCTTCCTCTTCTTTTCTTTCTCCCTCCCTCCTTCCTTCCCTCCCTTCCTCTCTCTTTCTTTTTGCCCTCCTTCCTTCCTTCCCTGCCTTTCTTTCTTTTCTCCCTCCCTCCTTCCTTCCATCCCTTTCTCTTTCTTTTTCTCCCTCCCTCCCTCCCTTCCAATTCCTTCCTTCCTTCCTTCCTTCCTCTATCCCTCTGTCCCTCCTTTCTTTCTTTCTCTCTCTTTCTTTCTTTCTTTCTTTCTTTCTTTCTTTCTTTCTTTCTTTCTTTCTTTCTTTCTTTCTTTTCTCCCTCCTTCCTTCCCTCCTTTCCTCTTTTTTCTCTCTCTTCCTCCCTCCCTCCCTCCCTCCCTCCCTCCCTTTCTTTCTTTCTTTCTTTCTTTCTTTCTTTCTGTCTGTCTGTCTGTCTGTCTGTCTGTCTGTCTGTCTGTCTTTCCTTCTCCTTTTTAATCCTCTCACGAGCTGGGAGACTCGGCAGCGGAGAAGAACAAAAACGCTGGGGGAGACAGAGGATTTCCTTCGAATGTGCTCTTTATCACTCTGGCAGAAATTCATTCCCTTAATCGTTTTGACGGGTGTGCAACAGTCAACAAAGTTGGGTGTGGGGAAGAGCCACCCAGGCGAGTGTGTAAGCGGGCAGTGTCACCCACCTGCTTTCTTCCAGCAAGGAGGGGAGTAAGTGCATGCGGGTCGATTATTGGACGTGACAGGCACACCTGCTATCTCGGAAGGCCCTGCAATTAAAATGGCTTGCAAGGGCTGGGAAGCCTGCATTAGGACCAGCAGTTGCTGCCAGCTTCTTAGCATATTAGCCCTGTCATTAGCATCTTGGCGGGCAGAGGGCATGGCTGTGAACGGCACTCGCTTCCTGCTCAGGAGAGGAGAGCAAATGACTTTTAAAGAGAAACGGATTTCTTCCTTCTCCTTTCTCGCTCCCTCCTTCGAGGAGGGAGTATCAAGAAACAAGCGCCATCAGAATTCATTTGCAAAAGGGGAAGAATTTAGTCTTCCTTCTTCTTTCACAGGGGAAACCTTGCTGAAATCAGGCGAAAGAGAAGGATGAGTGGTTAGGCTAGGTTGGTTCCATTTCACGGACTTCAGATTTCTCATCCAGCAAATTTTTTGTTTGGATTTGCAGAGGAAATCTCTGCCAACTGATGAGGTTGTCCCACCATGGAAGTATTTGGTAGTTTAGGGGAAAAAACAACCCAGCTCCATCCTGTTTACGCATGGATCCCCTTTTTATCTAGTTCTTGGTTGATTTAATCTTAACTCTTAATGTTGAACGGTTTAATGTTCTTATTATTTTATATTATGCTTTTATATTGTTGTAAGCTGCCCAGAGTTACTTGTCAATGAGGTGGACAGCATATAAACACAATAAATAAATAAATAAATAAAATAAAAATCTGTGGGATAAGCTACTTAGAATTCTAGTTGTTGAGGTTCACAAATCTTAAAAGTTGTCAAGTTTGAAGACCCCTCCCCCCTTGTCTTGGGCAAAGTCCTCGAGGTCTGCAAGCAGGCTTAGGGCAAAATGTAGATGAGGCAAAGTCGACCCCTTTTCAAATTACTTTAATGGAAATTCTCCTACATTCCAATGATTGAGAACTGATAAGAACACATGTAGGAGGAATTGGCAGCCCAACACTGCCCAGAATAATTGAATATTGGTATTAGTCTTCGGTCTGGAACCTTGAAATATTCTTTGGGGTCCCACTAGAAAATTCTGGCTTTAAGTATCATTCATTCAAAGTCACTTTATCACTGCCAAAGTTTAGTGCTTGCTTTCCCCAGTCTGATGCCCTCCAGGATGTGTTGGATCACAGCTGCCAGGATTTCTAATCGACATGAGAATGAAGACAAAAAGGGATCTTTTCAATGAGAGTGCCCCATTGTAGAAATTATTTCTCGGAATGACTCATTTTGCTAGGTGAGAAGACGACCTCTGTGGCACCATGGTGGCCCAGTGGTTAGAATGCAGCATTGCAGGCAAACTCTGTCCACAGTCTGAAGTTCGATCCTGACCAGCTCAAAGTTGACTCAGACTTCCATCCTTCCGAGGTCAGTAAAATGAGGACCCAGATTGTTGGGGACAATATGCTGACTTTGTAAACTGCTTAGACTGGGTTGTAAAGCACTATGAAGCGGCATATAAATCCAAGTGCTATTGTTATTGCTAGTGTCCAAAATTCTCAGGATGAACCATTTGGGAATGCAGATTTTCTTCTCTGCAGAATGTAGTTTGAGTCCATTTTTCTAACCATCCCTCCAATTGTACTCTTTAACGGCAGTTTTCCATTGTCGCATCTACTGTCTGGGCATAATGATCGGTTTTAATCCCAACGTTTGCTTTCTTTTTGTTGAGCCCATTTTGTGCCACCACAGAAGCCAATTACTTGAACAAACAAATCAATACTTGTGGAAATGTATAAGCCATGCAGAGTAAGGCAGCAAAGGGCTACACCAAAAGAAAGAGTAATAAGTAATAAACTCATGCTCCGTCCCAACGACACCAAGAAAAGCAAGAAGGAGAGAAAGTGGAGAAAGGAGGAGAAGGAGAAGGAGGTGGCAGAGTCCCATTGTCAAACACAAGCCCACAGGAGCAGAAGCTCATCCATATTTTACAGCCCAGTTAGACAAACAAAATAGGAACCACAGCAAAAGCACAGATACCATTTGTCATATCAAAAGGCATTTCAGTGGTCCCTTCCTCAGCCACCTGTCCCCTTGAAGCAGGCAGCTATGGAAGTTGGGGAGGGGGCTTGGGAAGCAGAGGAGGAGGGACAGCTGCCTCTCCCTCCAGAAGTCTTCTAGCCACATCTGGAGACAGTTGGTAAGTAATTAACCTCCCAGCTAATCCCCTGAGGGAGCTGCCAAGCAGATCAAAGAACTAACACATCTTTGTCTGAAAGAGGCGGATACAGCCGAAAGGAGCGGATAAGGCCAAAGCCAAGGTGGGAGGAAAAAGAAAGAGAGAGAGAGAGAGTGAGAGGTAGAAAGAGGCAGAGACTTCTCTTCCTCTCTCTCTCTTTCAGTGTTACACATCCCTAACTAATTGATAAAAGAAAAATGCCATCCGCCTTCAGAGAAAGAGCTCAAAAACCAAGAGGTGAGGACAAAATCAATTTCTCTCTCTCTCTCTCTCTCTCTTGGGACAAAAAGCACAATCCGCCACCACTTACAAACAGAAAAGATAACTGGGCCTGTACCTTCTCTAATTGGATTGAGATGAGCCCCTCGGGTGAGCATCCCCGAGGATCTTACCTTATCCGTGAGCGACCAACTCAAAAGGCAGGAGTAGAGCCGCAGATGGGCTCAGCCAGTGGAGTAGCTGAAGATATTTTGGCAAAACGGATGGCTCGCGAGAGGACTCCAGCATTTGGACTGGTTTTGCCTTCTCTGGCCCGGTTCACCAAACCCAAAGTCAAAGAAAGTGGGTGTTTGGCCTGAGCAATTGAACCTTGTCTTCCTTTTGTCTTTGCCTAGAAAAATGCAATCAAACCGGGGATAGAGAGAATTGGCTTTCTTCCACTCGTTTGCAGAATCTCTCCCTGGAATGCCATGGATTCACCTAAGTGTCATTCATAAATTTGCCTCTGGTTGTAGGCAAAAGGAATTCTTGCCACGTACCTCTAAGGGACAAATGGAAAAGTCCTGGTTCTTCAAATACTTTTGTACATATTATTACTTGGGCAGTTTTTCCTTATTTTTTGAATCACAGAGAAGCTGAAGTGACTCTTGGCATCCCTCTACTCGTTGTTCAACTGGAGGGTCAAAGGTTCCCATGGCAAGGTAGTCTACACATTGCTTTCCTCAAGGGATTGTGGGAATTTCTAAAATATCTGACAGAGCCAAGGATTTTTTTGTTTTACCAATACACCAGAGAATCTTTTTTTACATTGTCACCATTTATACCCTGCAAGGAATTAAAGAGATGCTTGAAGAGATATTAATGACATAATGTTGACTTAATTCAAATCAATTGTTCTCTTAAGCTCATGTTCTTGGTTGGGAACCCATATAAAAGCAATTGAATTTCTCATCTGATCACAGTGTTAGCTGTTGAAAGAGCTAGGCTGGGTGTATTCTCAAGTCTCAATTATTGGCAGATTGGATGATGAAAAAAATAGGTGAGGGGGAGTTATAGCATTTCCTCACAAAGGTTTAACAGCATTGAACATTTTCACATGCTACTGTACATAGCAACTTGTAAAGTATTAGTCAAAACCGTGCAGGGAATACTCTTGTCATCTCATTATTTTAGGAAAAAGGGATGTTATATACTAGGAAATGCAGAGTAATTTCTAGACACAGAGATAAATAGCCATTTATCTAGCTCCTGCTTAGGATGGAACTTTGGACTTCAGAGGAATGAAGATGGATTAGGACTCTGCTTGTTTTCCTATAACAATTTGCCAAAGTTTGCTAATATCTTCATGAGCTAGCTACACAAAGAAAACCTGACTTTGGTTTAGACTGACCCTGTTAATCCAACCTACCTCATAAAGTTATTTTGAGGTTTCAGTGGTGCTTCTGTGTTATTCCTTCATCTTTCTAATGAACACGTAGAACACTCTTTGTTTTGCAAAAGGAAGGATACAAAGAACCTGCCTCTTCTTGGCTTAATCCCAAGCAAAACAGAAGAATTGTCAATGAACTTGTTTATCTCCTAGGGCGCAAAGAAAAAATATCTGCTGTGAACTCCTCATGGTATCAGGAAGGGCATCCGGCCAGTAAATGCTCAGCTCCATCCAGTCGACTGGATTTTTTTAATATAGGGTCATAAAAAGGGAGTTGCAGGTTATTTAATTGGACCAAATAATAGGGATTTCTCTGTTAAATAAAAGCTAAAGATGAATGCTAACAGCTACACATTCATAACAAGGGACACGGTGGCTCAGTGGGTTAGGACACTGAGCTTGTCGATCAGAAGGTCGGCAGTTTGGCGGGTCAAATCCCGAGTGCCGCGTAGCAGAGTGAGCGCCTGTTACTCGTCCCAGCTTCCGCCAACCTAGCAGTTCGAAAGCACGTAAAAATGCAAGTAGAAAAATAGGGACCACTACGGTGGGAAGGTAACAGTGTTCCGTGCGCCTTTGGCGTCTAGTCATGCCGGCCACATGACCACGGAGACGTCCTCGGACAAGCGCTGGCTCTTCGGCTTTGAAACGGAGATGAGCACCGGCCCCTAGAGTTGGAAACGACTAGCACGCATGTGTGGGGGAACCTTTACCTTTTTTACACATTCATAAAAGCTGATATGGGTAAGGGTTATTTAACCTGGCGGCCTGGTGGTGAGGACGCTTGCCTCCCACTCAGAAGGTTGAGAGTTCAATCCTAAATAGTGGCAAATGTTTATCTCCTAGGAGGCAAAGAAAAAAAATTGTGCTGTGGGTAAGGTCATTAATATATTCATTGGCGGTTGCACTGTCTCCTCTTAGACACCTATGTTTGTAATCAGAGATCCGCATGGGAAGAAACATAAATGTCGAAGGATAATTCATTGTTGGTTCTATAAAAGCTGCAGAGTTAAGTAGACTTGCATGAATGGAACTTTTCCTAGGTTGTCTTTCTGTCTGCAAGTTTCCTGCTCTTCCCAAACTGAAGGGCATTGGAGCTGCTATTGGCCCCCTCGTGTTAGTGTAGTTGTTTGCCACCAGGTGAGCGTAGGAAAATTCAGCAGAGGGCCATAAAAGATCTCACAGCAATTGGGCTACGCTGGCTGCAGGTGCCCTTTAGTTGAAGAAGGAAGGAATCACTCGCAAAATCGATAGCTGCTCTTCACAGGAATGAGATTAATCTGAGAGAACACAGCATTTTTGCAGCTGGTTGGTTTCAATAATCCATTATTAATGCCTGACTAAGGCCTGGCTCTCAGTGAGGTGGGTAACTTGTCTCCGAGCTGTATCGCTTCAGACGGGAGGGTAGATGGGTGAGCGGGAGGAAAACGCCTTCAAACATTTGCTACATGACTTCGACATGAGTTCTGAGATCCCAGCTCAGAAATTCTACCCATGTGCGGGCAACATGGCAGTACGATTACAGGATGATGGGTTTTTTTAAAATCCTCCTTTCTTTTGCAGCAATGACATTCAGGCCCTCATGAGGAGGTATGAGGACCGAAAAGACATGGGACAGCGGAGGGCAATTTGCAGGCTCCAATCAGTCAAGTTACCCATCTGGAGAAGAGGTCACCCCTTTTATTCCTGTCATGTTGAGTCCTTTTCCTTATGATCTGGATTCTTCTGCTTTGGGCAGGAAGATCTGAAGATGCATTCCCTTGAACCTAAGTAGAAGGAGCGACGTGGCCTAAAATCTATGGATTTCCTGAGTATTCCTCCATGACAAAGGAGAATCCATAAACACCCATGTAAATAGTGTGGGTTCCTTGGTGCTCTTTGAACCTGGTTGTTTTCAACAGCACTGATGATGTTATCTAGTTGGGTAATGAAATGTCTGCAAAAAAATAACCAGGTCCAGAGAGCACCAAGGAACCCATAGTCGTTGTCGTTGTCGTCATTGTCATCGTCGTCATCCTCCTCCTCCTCCTCCTCCTCCTCCACACATTCTACCCTCTTCTAGCACCAATGATGGTACCTAGATGGATAACAAATTGTCTGCAAAAAACCACCAAGCTCAGAGAGCAGCAGTCCTCTGCTACCGATATTCCCTTCCATGTAAATAGCGTTTATTTTCTCAGCGCTGACCGCAATCCAATAACTTTCAATATAATACGCTGCTCTGTATTTGGGCATTCTGACCATTCTGTATGTATTGATTCTCAGCTTCCAGATTACAACTTCCCTTTTCTACAGACCCTAAAAGCATCTTATTACTCTTCTCTCACCATCGCTTGGGTTTCGTATGCATGCACACAACCCCAGTCCCTCGGTCCTCTTCTGTTTGCCAGCGCCTGATAATAGGTCATAAGTTCATCTCTTGATCTTCTTAATAACTCACTGGATGTGAGAGAGATGGGGAGTGGGCAGGGGGAAAGAGACAGGCAGAGGAAGCTTGCGATATCAAGCTAGGATTCTTAATTCAGTCCCACCATGACCTGGAGGCCTCCTGTCTTCGCCACTCATTCAATTCCAAATCCAAGCACCGCTATTCAATGCACTTGACCTTTGCCCGCCTAAGGCTCAGCTGGGACAGTGAAAGAAATTTATTCTTTGTGCCTCTAATTCTGTTGGTTACTCCTTTTTTTTCTGAAGAAGTCCCAATTTGTTGCAAGTGAGCAGTGAAGAAACAAGGGCCATTTCCTATTTATTTATTTTATTTATTGTTTTTGCCACCCCCACCTCCCCTGAAAGGTGACTCTGGGCAGCTCTTAAACATTTCTTCCCTCCATTTGTGAGTGGGATATTTTCTTAGGAAGGGGCAAAAAAAAATAAATCTCATTGTCCAGAGCTGATCCAGCTGCTTTGGTCTTTCCTTCCCATCTGTACATCTTGGATTTTTTTTAGCTTTAGGGCAAGGGTAAGCAACCTTGGCTCTTTTATGACTCGTGAACTTCAATTCCCAGAATTCCTGAGCCAGCCTTGCTGAGGGAAAAGGGAGAGTTTCCAAGCTGAGCCATGCTGGCTCAGGAATTCTGGGAGTTGAAGTCCATGAGTCATAAAAGAGCCAAGGTTGCCTACCCCTGCTCTAAGGATTTGTGGTCACCTTTTGATTTTAATTGAATGCATTCCCATTCAGAGAGCCAGCTTGGTGAAGTGGTGAAGGCATCAAGCTAGAAGCTGGGAGACGGTGAATTCTAGTCCTGCTTTAAACATGAAGCCTTCCCAAGTGACTTTGGGCCAGTCTCTCTCTCTGAACCCTAAGGAAGGAAGTAATGGCATGTCTAAGACTTTGTCAAGAAAATGGCAGGGACTGGTCCAGGCAATTGCCAGGACTCAACATTGACTCGAAGACATTTTTTAAAAACTCCCATTCAATAATTCCCATAAACCAATAGCACGAATGACTATCAGCAACATAGCAGAGAAGTAGGAACTACAGCTAGGTTTTCCACTGGTAACTTTCTCTTGCACTACAATTGCTCCCTTCCAGAAGCCTATTTTCCCAAAAGAACTGGTTTCTGGAGGTTTGCTTTGTGCAATAGCAATGAAACATTGTTGTTAGTTGTCAAGTCATGTCCAACCCATCGTGACCCCATGGACAATGTTCCTCCAGGCCTTCCTGTCCTCTACCATCTTCTGGAGTCCATTTAGGCTCACGCCTACTGCTTCTGTGTCTCCATCCAGCCACCTCATTCTCTGTCGTCCCCTTCTTAGCAATGAAACATGATGTAGGTCAAATGGATTGGTGTAGATGATGGGTATGGCCAGAGAACAAAGCCCTTTGTTTAAAACAAGTTTAAAATCAAAGGGTTGTTTTCTGTTGTGTTGGAGTCTTTTTAAAATATTTCATGTCTCCACTGTGGACATCCTTAACCATTTTAAAGATTCGAAGATGAGGTACACATAAAAATAACACATAAAAATAACACAGATCATGGCATTCCATTGTTTCAGTCATACGCAATGCTTGTAAATCCTTCCTTCCTTCCTTCCTTCCTTCCTTCCTTCCTTCCTTCCTTCCTTCCTTCCTTCCTTCCTTCCTTCCTTCCTATCTTCCGATCCAAAACCATGTGGCAGGCAATGCCCTCTTTCATAAACACGGATTCTAAAATCCACGATGAGCATATTTATGCAGTCTCTGCTTCACTGCTTTTAGATAACCCACTTTAACCAGAAAGAGCTTAAAACTTTTCATGTTAAGTGACGTCTTATGAAGCATACATGATGAAGCCAAAGTATTTCAGCCATAGTGGAAAGCGAGGCCTTCTTCTGTTTATCAAGGAACTCACTGATCTCTGTTTCTCCAAAGCATTTAATGCTAGTTTGTGTGCATATGTGTGTATATACGTGTGTACACACACACACACACACACACACACACAGAGATGTATATGGTTAACAGAGCATCTAATGTAACTAAATAGGACAAGCTGCTTTTCCATTCCCATTAAATATACATGATGTGCTTTAACCATTTTCTCTGCTTAGCCTTCCCACAAACTTGGCACATTGGGACAGGAAAGAGCCCGTCCTTTTTCCCCCAGTACAGGAAAACTGGAGAGGTGGTCATAGCTCCTTCACCAAGAGGGGCTTAATCACTGGAGAACATGTCCCAAATGCACGTTCTGGAGATCAAGGCCATGGGGAGGGGGGGACAAGAGGGCAGAAAAGAGGGAGGAGTGGAAAGGGGGTATGTGTACAAATACACACATATATGGGTATGTGTGGAATCTGCGTGTAAGACGCAGCCAAGCAGCAGCCAGCCTTTTAAATATTAATCATCTCTGCTTCAGCAATTTTGCCAACGCATCTGGGCCCAACCCTGTTGAATTTTTCATTAACACCATTCACTTCCTGTAGAGCTTTTTTTCCCCCTTCACTTTCTTCCTCCTTGAACCCTGTACTCTCTCTTTCTTCTCCTCTACTCGTTCCCTTGGGTTCCTTGAAGCGGATGACAAAGTTGTGTC
Source organism: Vipera ursinii (assembly GCF_947247035.1). NCBI lineage: Eukaryota > Metazoa > Chordata > Lepidosauria > Squamata > Viperidae > Vipera > Vipera ursinii. The sequence goes on from NC_139525.1 coordinate 9,662,029, forward strand.
TTGGTGTTTCACCTATTCCCCGGTCCAGGCTGTGGGGAAAGAGGGATAGACTGGAGAGGACCATCCCATAAGATATGTCAACAAGTTATTATGTATTTTTCTGAATGGCTGGGGTTGGATTGCCCCAAGGCCCCAGTTTCTTCATTTGTAGAGTGAAACAGCTCAGAGCTTCTTGTCAATCTGCAGGGGTGGCCAGTCAGAGGGCCTTGCTTAGTGCAAATGCTGGTTTTGGTAGGGAAAACATGGAGATGGGTGAGGACATCAGAATGGCTGTTTGTGGGTTGGCTTGGCTTTTTCTGTAATAAAATACAAGTGCAGAAAGAACAGGAAGTGGACGCCCACATTTTTTGTCAAATGAAGCACAGATCTGGAGATAGGGACAAGGACAGGGGGAGCAGCTGTAGAGAGAGATTAGAGGAAATTAAAGGAAAATCATGCATTCTAGGTTAAAAATTACCTGTTGTAGACTTAAGAAGACAACTGAGCTAGATTCACCTTTCTCTTCTTGTTTCTTGGCTCATTCTTGGCAGAAGGATTGTAGGTGGAGGGCTGTGTTAGAAGGGGCTTGATAGTCTGGACCAACCTATTTTATTGAAAGGCATAAGCCTTTGTGAACCGCAGCTCACTTCATTAGATGCACAGAGTGCATAGAATGTATCTGAGGCGTTAGCCTTTTAGTAAAACTTATGAGAAAAAATTGACACAAAGAGCGACTTTTTTTTTCAAGGTGGCCACACAAGAGTTGGACTTTGTAAACTCTGGTTTTGTAATCAAACCATGAAGCTGGAAGCAGAAATTATGTGCATTTTTTTCCTGTAACAGACTAGTGGAAGGAAATTTTGATCATTAAAAGGATACATGCAAATTGGATAAAAATTTAAACACCACTATATATATATACATACATACATACATACATACATACATACATACATACATACATACACACACACACACACACACACACACACACACACACATATATATATATATATATATATATATATATGAATCATCACACTATTTCGAGTTAAGCCAGAATTTCTTAAGAATATCCTGATTTTACTCATCTAGAATACAAGAATATTGATTTTTGCAGAAAACCAAGACTATTTCCATTATGTTGGCTATTTATCATCCTTGTCTAATAGTATTTCTCCACATTATATGTTTTTAAAAAGTTTTATTCATTTTGACGTTTTAGAGGGACTCATTTTCAAATGGTTTCTAATGTAAACTGATTGAAGTTGTTTATATACTGACTTTGTTTGAAGTTATTAATATATTTACTCTGGGACCATGCAATAACCAATTTCCAAAAGCAATCAGAAAGTGAACTCAATCCTTTGAAAGTTTCCACTGCTATTCTAAGCAAAAATGGGCTGCTCCCTTCATCTCCCACCTCTCAAATCTATCGGATCTCCTCACGAGGAGCAAACCCCCAGAGCAGATGTAGGCAATCTCCTATCCTTTCCTTATCTGGAGAGGTTCCAAAGAACTAGTTTACTCATCACCACCTGTTCTGTTCCAGCCTACTACCGGCCCTGCAGAAAATTCAGGGACAACCCCTTTACAAAAGGCAAAAGGCTGGAAGTAAGCCCACCAAATTTATTTACACAAAACAGATCCCAAACAGAGCAAACTAAGCAAAACAAAATACGAACCACTAAAACAGAAGCTGCTCAAACGGTTGCCTTCAGCAACCAGCCCTCCCACACATTCCCCTTTTAAACAGTTCAGGGTATGGCTTCTCTCTGCCTCCTTACGAGGTGCCCCATTGCCTTCCTCTGTTTACTCCTGATTGACTGCTTCCTGCGTCGGGCATCCTTGAACAGGGCCAGCTGTGGGTCATCTTCATCCAAGCTGTCAGGCTCACACAGCTGGGTCTGAGTAGTAACCAGATGGGAGGGGCCTGGCTGAGAGCTCTGCGATGCCTCAGAACTGTCCTCTGCAGGCTCTCCAAACTCCTCCTCCTCCTGCTCCTTTGAATCATCCGACCCAACTGCCGAACCCACAGGCTGGCACAGAATCACAACACCACCTGTCTTTGCTGTGGTGATCATTTCTGCTCTGTTAGAGAGGTATTTAATTTGCCATGCCTCCACTGGAATTGTTGAGTGCTTTTTGTTTCAGCCATGTACTGATTTCCTCTGATAGAATCTTCTTTTTCTCCATTTTACACAGACAAAGATGAGCAATGTCCAAAAACTCAACTGCTCCATTAGTTTTGCATTAAATGAATTTTAGCTTGCATTAAACAAGATCTCCTATCAATTTACAATTCACTCTAAAGAAATATCTCATTATTCAGACTTGCACTAACTACCAGTATTATACTGGTCCAATTTGACTTCCAAGAAACAACTGTTCTAGAATGCCACCACCGCCACCAGTTCAGCCAAGCATAGTGCTATAGAACTCTTGTTATTGTTCCTTTCTCTAGAGCAAAGGAAAAGTAGACATCGGTATCATAAGGGAACTGAAATATTTCTGTTTGTTGTTATAATATTCAGAAAATGCCATGCCTATTTTTTTTAAAAAAAATCAAACACAATAACTAGTCTTATTAATGCAAGTCTGCTCCACTCTTCCCCCTTTGTGTGATTAAAAATTCAGAAGATTCTCACCCATGTCTCAACCAGGTTATGTGCCTGTTGGCTTTATTTATTGCAAATTTTCATAAGCATTGCATGAATTAAATGCACACACTATGTTAATGGATTGATGCAGTGACTGAAAAAGTGGAGAATAGCTATTTGGCTTCTAGAAAATGTTGCCTTTGAATACTTAGCACCTTCATTCAACTTCTTGTCTTCCAAGAAAATATGAGAGCATACAGTAGAATTTGTCACCTTGTTTTGCTCATGACGGACATGCAAAATTAAGCAGTACATCCAAGGGGTATATCTGAATTCTACTGATATGGGAACAAAACTTGCTGAAATGTGTTGTGCAAATAAGGTTGAGCTTTCAGTATTTCTGGTGTGAATGCATATGGGTGGGAAATAGACGTCGATAAAATATCTTGCACAGGATGGGGGAAATCACTCATCTGCTCTAGCTAATGACATAGAAAAATTGTATCACCAAAAGCCATCCAGTAGAGCAGGGGTGTCAAACTCAATTTCATTGAGGGCCACATCAGCATTGCGGTTGCCCTCAGGGGGTTGGGTGGGTGTGGCCTGGGTGGGCGTGGCCTACTGGGTGGGCGTGGCTAGAGTGCTTATGGCCTATGGGGTGGGCGTGGTCAGCTCGACATCGTTTGCATCAAGGGTGCCTATGGGGGCCTGGGCAGGAGTGGGACAGATCTGAGGGTCTCTGGCAGAAGGAGGGTCTCTGGGCCAGGGCCAAGGCAGTGGGGGCAGTTCCCTCACTGTTTCCAGGATGGCTTCGTGGGCCGCATGAAACCACTTCACAGGCCAGATCTGGCCCCCGGGCCTTGTGTTTGACATGTCTGCGGTAGAGTGTAGGGCTGCAGCAAAACCAGTAGCAGAATTCCTATCAGTACTTGAACCTGGGTATGGACAGAGATTCTCCTGCACTGTTTTTATGTCCAATCCCCAATTAGCTGGCTGAAACATAACTTGCTTTAGAAATTTCTTCAAAGGAGAAGAGAATTTTGGACATAAAGTGCATGGTGTTTTTTGAAGGGGTCAAATAATGTGTGCAGATGTCCCATCCTATTGTCCCCAGTTCTCTTCAACTATGTACACCATTCCTGGTTCTGCTTCCTGTTATAAATCCTAAGGGAAGCTGTCAGGAGAGATCCTCCATGGTATGTTTCCCTCCACTGGTAGGTTTTGATGACCATTGTTAGGGAAGAGCTGTGCTTTTAAGGAATTGTAGATGAGTTTTTCCTTCATCTGCATAAATACCATTCACTTGGCTTCTCTGCCCAAAATATTTGGCAAAGAGTTGCATTCTTCTGTTATGCAAACACTGGAGACTTTGGATCCAGGACCATGGAGAGCAACTCTGTAGCTTGAGCACAAACGTTTCCCCTTTGGGCAGGGGTAGGCAACCTCGGCTCTTTTATGAGTCATGGACTTCAACTCCCAGAATTCCTGAGTCAGCATAGTCATAAAAGAGCCGAGGTTGCCTACTCCTGCTTTGAGGCAACAGGGACCAGTTCTGTGGAGAGAGGTTTTTCTGTGGACCAGAGGGGGCATCGTTTTGTGTGCTGCCTGCATCCCGTGGATGGGGCTTTCCTTGTTTGCGTGGTCCACTTGCTGGCATTCTGCAGACCGGTGCTGGTCCACAGACCAGGGGTTGGGAACGCTTGCTCTAGGGAGCAACGGCTATTGCTTTATTGCCAAACTGTAATGACAGCCTTGCTGCCATCCTATCCAATGTTTTCAAGATCCCCTATGCTTTGTCTTCAAGTGCTGGTTTCTCCTAGTTGAAATGCACTGGGAATTCTAATATGGGAAGACACGTTGGAAGTCCATTCTCCAGTGTTTGAGGTCAAGCACATCTTGGAAGTTGCGTGTTTCCAGTACAGAATCCAAAGCAATATAGAAAGACTGAAGAGGCTGTCTTTGATACTTATGCAGATCCACTGTCGTCAGAGAGCTTGCTTTCTGGGGCTTCTGGAAAAGTCTCAGAAAGCAAGATTGGCAAGATTTTTAAAAGTCTCAGAAAAATGGCAACATTTTATGCACACAAATGTCGCAAGTCTAGGTAGATGTCCGATGTTGTGGCATTTCTGTTTGTTTTCCGGGAAGCCTATGTCTCAACAGCCAAATCTAGCGCAAAGAATGGGATTTGCATTAAAAAAACCCTCTGAGCTCAGGAATTTTTTTGAAGTATCAAAGTGGAATGATGTTAATGATCTTTCCATACACAAATCTATCCTTGGCAACGTGCGCACGTTGGCTTTCTTCAGTTTAATAGTACAACTCAAAGGCTTCGGTTGGAGGCAATGTCATTTTGTTGTACTTATCATTAAAGAATTAAAGAATAGGTTTCTTTGCTGACCAAGTGAAAAACCATCTAAAGCAAACATGTCAAACACAAGGCCCGGGGGCCGGATCCGGCCCGCGAAGTGGTTTCATGCGGCCCGCGAAGCCATACTGGAAACAGTGAGGGAACGGCCCCCACTGCCTTGGCCCTGGCCCAGAGACCCTCCTCCTGCCAGAGACCCTCAGATCTGTCCCACTCCTGCCCAGGCCCCCGTAGGCACCCTTGATGCCAATGATGTAGAGCTGGCCACACCCACCTAGTAGGCCATATGCACTCTAGCCATGCCCACCCAGTAGGCCACGCCCACCCAGGCCCCTGAGGGCAACCGCAATGCTGATGCGGCCCTCAACGAAATTGAGTTTGACACCCCTGATCTAAAGATTAAGCAGTGGATCCCATTTGCCTTTGCCTTTTCCATATACATCTGTGGGATTCCTCTTATTCCACAATATTTAGAGCCGAGATAAACCAATAAAAGCATCATGCAGTATGCCCATTACTGGCCTACATATTTTAATACTAGTAATAGTAGTAATTGTGATTCCTTGAGTGAAGGAGAAGACATTTACATTTTATTTGGGAATATTTGGGGGAAATATTTCATTTGGGGAAGGCGTTTTGATATTAGGGTGTGTTACTATTATTGTTATAAGGAACAGTCAAAAATTAAAGCTACTGTCTTGCCCATTTTGGATCTGACTGGCAGTATTTGCTTTCTGACCTTGTAAATTCCCTTTTGATGCCTTCACTGGGTTTTTGAAAGATATCCAGATTTATAAACATGAGTGTTCATGTGTGTACACGCAGGATTGCCTGTCTCCAACCTTTTTCATCTGTTCCATCAGATCTCACAAATAGGACATGCCCTGGATCCCTCCCATAAAACAAGGCCTTTTAGTGGGACCCTGGAAAAATTCCTTCTCTGCATTGGTGCCTGCTCTGTAGAAAAGCATCCTGGTTGAGATCTGGAGAGTCCCAGCAATGTTAGTCTTCCGAAAAATCTCAGACCTGCCCTGCTATTCAGATATTGCTGCCAGGTTGTTAGCTGAGTCTGGTATGTTTGGGAATTTTGCTGTGAGGCAGTTTTAAGAATCACAATTATGCTGCAATTTGCTTTTTGTGAAATATTACGTTGCATATTTTTTGCATTTCAAGTTGCCTGGGATCACAAGGTTGAGATCTGTGGCCATGTAAATTCAATAGAATAGATAGATAGATAGATAGATAGATAGATAGATAGATAGATAGATAGATAGATAGATAGACAGGATGATAGATAGATGATAGATAGATAGATAGATAGATAGATAGATAGATAGATAGATAGATAGATAGGAGAGAGAGAAACAGACAGACAGACCAATAGAATGATGTAGGCACCACTGCAGGTGCAGGCTTAGAAAATGCTTCAGGATGAAATGAAACATCTCATTGCAGCAAATGGCATCACATTTTCAAATTCATGAGGAGGAAGCAAGGTAAACCCAAGATGATGCCTCTGGCAGGAGATCTCTCTTGCACACATAAATATTATCCCTACTTACCTACCTACCTACCACCTGCAGTGGTCCTAACTCTCTTTCAATACCTCCACATGAGTGGTAGACATGTAGAAATATCTTCCGCTCCATGGAATTGTCACAGAAAGCCTCAGAAGCGAGATGGACTTAGGTGGTGTGGCTAAATTGAAGCAGTGTCCTATGAGATGGATGGGTGGATGGATGGATGGATGGATGGATGGATAGATGGATGGATGGATGGATGGATGGATGGAATTTGTTTTTGTGTTTCTGTGTGTCTATGTGCCTATTTTCTACCCCCACCCCCTAAATATTTCAGCTACATCCCTTGAATGCAAATCAAAGCATCTACGTTATTAATCCCCATCCGCCTAAATCTAAATGGGCTTCTCTTTTTCTGAATATTCAGAATCAAAGGACATCCATCACCCACAGAATTTTTAAAACACATTTTCCCCTCCACTGCTCAGATCCCGCATCTCATTCCTGCCTCTCGTTTCTTTTTTTTTCTCTTTTTTTTCTTTTTTTTAAAAAAACTGGACTAATTCACCAGGGGAAAGTAAGAGACGTATAAGCAGATGCCACTCACACAGGTTTTCGGAGAGCCCTCCGCATCATTAGATGATGGTGAACTTTGAACTCCCGAGTTGGAGCTTCTGTTTGTGGGGAGGAGGAGACAGAAGGAAGGGGGAGTGGGAATGGCAGGAAAGGGGCAGGGATTTGACAGGGCTTCCCTAGTGGGTTGGTGGTGTAACCAAGCACAGGACATCAAATTGGCTCGGATCACTTTGAAGCCTCTCTGAGTCTTCATCTGACTTTTTCCTCTCTTTTTCTTTCTCCCTTCCCCCCCCCCCCAATGCACACACATTTTGCATCTATGAATCATTCATGTCTTTTTACTTACTCTCTTGGAGCTTTTTTCTTTTTCTTTTTTTTTTCTTTTAAAAGGGGGAGATAGTAGTAATATAACAGTGATAGAGGCAAGACAAAAGACAAGAAAGGATGGATGGGAACTAAACAAGGAGACAAGCAAGTTAGAATTAACAAGGAGAGAAGCAACCTAGAACTAAGGAGAAATGTCCTATCAGTGAGAACAATGAGCCGGTGGAACAACCTGCCTCCAGAAGTTGCAAATGCTCCAACACTGGAAGTTTTTAAGAAGAGACTGGATAACCATTTGTCCGAAATGGTATAGGGTTTCCTGCCTGAGCAGGGGGTTGAAATAGATGACCTCCAAGGTCCCTTCCAACTCTGTTATTCTGTTAATAGAAAATGAAAAACGGAAAGGAAGAAAATACTCATTCTGCTTATGCTGTGCACTATATTTTATCATCAAAGCCACGGCTTCCATGATGGTTTTTTGGTCTGCTCTTGGTGGGAGAGACAATTTTGCTTTCTAGGCAACCGTCCAGCCACAGGGCAGGAGAATAGCAAGCTTGGTGGGCATGCTTTGACTCTGGTACATTTAGAGAGAAAGAAATGAAACGAAATCTTTTGGATTTTTACAGTTCAAGAATTTCCTGAGGCAGATTTGCGGCTCCATTTTTTTTCTTGTGGACCACTAGCTGAGAGAGGCACTTGAGCAGTTGGTGTTCTTGGAAAAATGGGAGCTTGCATTCCTCTAAAAGCTTAGGTTATAGCTGGAAAATAAGAATCATCCCATTTAAACAGAGTTGGCTAACTGGAAGCTGAAGAACTGTGATGCACTGAGTCACTTTTTTTTCTTTTCCAGCACCATCAAGAAACAGGAAGTTCTCTAATCTCTTAAGTGAGAGACTCATTTTTACTAACCGTAAGCCAGATGAGAGACAGAAAGACAAGGGGAACGTGTGTTCTCCATCTTCGGCATTTGTTCTAGGTGTCAAAAAGTCCATTTGAGGCAAAGAGACAACTCAATCAGCACCGGGCTACAAGTTTTAGTGAGCATGGTCTTCTGATGGTTTGCTGGCAACCATGGTTGGTACCTTCAGAGGCAATGCAAAAGAGACTAACCTGGCTCCTGTCTAACATCATCTCCAACCCTGAAACCCAAGGAAAGAATATTTGAATATGATACAGTGTGACCCACTTTACTTCACTGCAATCTGCACAGCAACTCTCATCCTTTTTAAACATGCGAATTGCAATTAAAGATCGTTTCTTCTTTGAAGCAAAACACTTGGAAACGAACCTGTACTTAGAGCTAAAGTTCACATGTTCCTAGAAAATTCTCCAGTTCCGTTCTGCCAATGCGTCTCATTCAAAATTCTCCAGATCTTCCTGAGAGCATCATCCCCAATTAGACTGTACTAGCAATATTTTACTGGAAGAATAGGGTTGTTGTTGTTTTTTAATGAAGATGTCTTCACCCCCAATTTAACTGTGACTGGGTCCTTAGCAATAGATCCATCGGGAAACTGATATTTCTACATGTAATTTCTGGTGGAGATGTGAACAGAAATGGGTTTGGCTGGTTTGGAAAACCAATTTTCTTCTCTGAATTATTTTATATACCTCTAGAGCAGACATGTCAAACACAAGGCCCGGGGGCCGGATCCGGCCCGCAAAGTGGTTTCATGTGGCCCACGAAGCCATCCTGGAAACAGTGAGGGAACAGCCCCCACTGCCTTGGCCCTGGCCCAGAGACCCTCCTTCTGCCAGAGACCCTCAGATCTGTCCCACTCCTGCCCAGGCCCCCATAGGCACCCTTGATGCGAACGATGTAGAGCTGGCCATGCCCACCCAGTAGGCCATACACACTCTAGCCACACCCACCCAGTAGGCCACACCCACCCTGGCCACGCCCACCCGGCCCCCTAAGGGCAACCGCAATGCTGATGCGGCCCTCAATGAAATTGAGTTTGACACCCCTGCTCTAGAGAAATCATTCATGTCTAGACAAGAAGGACAAACCCTCCCACGGTCACTTGAAAAGGTCTCTGTCAGTTATTTAAGGGTTGCCATAAAGAAGAGGGGGGGGTCAACCTATTCTCCAAAACACCTGAAGGCAGGACAAGAAGCAACGGATGGAAACTAACCAAGGAGAGAAGCAGCCTAAAACCAAGGAGAAATTTCCTAACAGTAAGAACAATTAACCAGTGGAACGGCTCGCCACCGGAAGTTGTGAGTGCTCCATCACTGGAGGCTTTTAAGAGACTGGACAGTCGTTTGTCTTGAGCGGTATAGCTGCTTGAGTAGGGGGCTGGACTAGAAGACCTCCAAAGTCCTCTGTTATTCTGATCTACCGTAGCTGCTTCAGAGCAATGCGATAAACCAGAGGTATCCAGCCCTGCAAGAGACTCGAACATGAGAGCAGAGTTGGGAAGTCTCTATGACCTATTTAATATGTTATAAATAAATAGCTCTCTATTAATAATACATAGTTAAGGCTACAGTCTGGATGCCCTTGGGTGGCTGAGTTGTAAAATGTTTACTATTGGTGCTAATGGCCAAGGAAACACTTCTATCAATGAAATTGGGAGGGGTGCCGTTCCTTGGTTCCTCTTTCTTCCTACTCCTCAGATAGCGGTTACAGTGTCTGTAGGGAAAGAGTTGGCACAAAGAAAGCTTGAATTCCAACATTTGGAAGATATTGAAATGTATCAGCGTCATGGGATCTGCTACTCTGGAGTAGCTTTCTCCAACCGGGTAGTCTTCTCTTATCTTCAAAATGACACCTCCTAGAATTGATCTGCCAGCTGTGGTATCCGGAAGCTATTATTTCTATGCGGCCCATCTCCGAAACAACTCTGGGAAGCATGCAGTGTATTAAAAGCAAAAATATAAAAGCGTCAAACTTAAGAAGAATTAGATCAAGACAGGTCGAATCCTGAGTGCCGCGTAGCAGAGTGAGCGCCTGTTACTCGTCCCAGCTTCTGCCAACCTAGCAGTTCGAAAGCACGTCAAAATGCAAGTAGAAAAATAGGGACCACTACGGTGGGAAGGTAACAGCGTTCCATGCGCCTTTGGCGTCTAGTCATGCTGGCCACATGACCACGGAGATGTCCTCGGACAAGCGCTGGCTCTTCGGCTTTGAAACGGAGATGAGCAGCACCGGCCCCTAGAGTTGGAAACGACTAGCACGCATGTGCGGGGGAACCTTTACCTTTACCTTTTTAAAAACAAGGGCACAAATGCTGTGGGATAATACTTTCTACATTGCTCTACCAACCTTTTCCAGCACAGAGTGCCTCCGTCAAGGCCCACAGCCAACCAGCAGAGTCATGTTTTAAGGCCCTTCAGGAAGGCCAAAGGGGTGGGGGCATGTATCACCTCAAGGGGCACGATGTTCCAAAGGGAAGGGGCCACAGTAGAAAATATTCATCTCCCGGACCCCGCCAGCAGAATTTATTGAGAGATAGGGCCTGCAGCAGAGTCTCTAGGATACCTCAGTGTGGCCAACTCACCATGGTCAACTTCTGCAGCAACAGAATCTGGCTCTTTGGTCTTCCTATAGTTTGGATTATTATTATTATTATTATTATTATTATTATTATTATTATTATTATTATTATTATTGTTGTTGTTGTTGTTGTTGTTGTTGTTGTTGTTGTTGTTGTTTTAAAAAATCATTTAAGCATATTTAAATGTGAAGTTGCACATGCTCAAAGTATTTCTCCCTATCTGCCTCTATCTTCCTATAAATCTCTTAGCTAGCCACTTAAACAACATCCCCTTTGGCCCTCTCATCTGGAAAGTAGTAGGTTAATCTGCATTTCAAAATGGCTTTAGACTTGAGCAGCCAAATAAGCCATTATCTTCCACTGCCTGCCACCAACTACCAGTCTCTGTGAAAACTTGGGAAGGAGCCATTTTCCCATTTACCCCTACAGAACAGCATCTCCTTTTCAAGTCTCAGGAGTAAAGCACACTTTCCCAGTGCTGCGGGTGTGTGTGTGTGAAAGACCAAATTCCTGTCTGTTTAAACAGAGGCATAGAATCAAGATCACGGGACGTATTAGTACCGCTTTATAAAACCCTAATAAGACCACCCCTGGAATTCTGCAGCCAATTTTGGTCACCATATCACAAAAAAGATATTGAGAGATTCGAAAAAATTCAGCAAAGAGCAACTAACATGATCAAAAGCCTGGAGGCTAAAACATATGAAGAACGGCTGCGGGAATTGGGTTTGGCTAGTCTAGAGAAAAGAAGAAACAGGAGAGACATGATAGCAGTGTTCCAGTATTTGAGGGGCTGCCACAAAGAAGAGGGGGTCAAATTATTCTCCAAAGCACCAGAGGGCAGGACGAGAAACAATGGTTGGAAACTGACCAAAGAGAGTAACAACCTGGAATTAAGGAGAAACTTCCTAACAGTGGGGACAATTAACCAGTGGAACAGCTTTGCCTCCAGAAATCATGGGCACTCCATCACCAGAGGTTTCTAAGAAGAGGCTGGACAGTCACGTGTCTGAGATGGTATAGGTTCTCCTGCTTGAGCAAGGGGCTGGACTAGAAGACCTCCAAGGTCCCATTCCATTCCATTCTATTCTATTCCAATCTTTCATTCTCCAGATGCTATTCAACTCCCTGCAAAGTTGGCCAGGTTGGCAGAGGCTGATGGGAGTTTTAACTTGACATCTGGAGGACTACTGGACCAACTCTGGATAACATCTGGAGGGATGATGATGATGATGATGATATCCATTCAGTTGTATCCAACTCTTGGTGATTCTATGGGTCAGGTCTCTGTACATCTTTCGTTCTTGTAGAGTTGGAGTCCACCTGTCTTAAAGCTGCCGAGATTGAGAAACACTGTTCTGGGCATCAGTCTTCTGATGCCTATAGTCCTATCCAAAGTCTGGGTGATCCCTCTCCTGCTACCTGATGGGCATCTGTTTTTTTTTACAACCGAGGTTTGATAAACCTAGTCTGAAAAGGGGTACCAACATTTGGCAGGAGATTACTGCAAACCAAACTAACCAAAGGAGCTGAAAAAGAATGTCACCATTTAAAAAAAAAAAACAACAACCCAAAATTTGAACTTTGCAGATTTACCTGGCCCTCCTGTGCTCCCTTCGCGAATGGTTTTGCCCGTGCTTTAGCCTGGAAATAATTCAGGGTGAATTGGCAAGTCGTTCTCAAAAAGACCTCTTTTTGAAATCTCTTCCAGCTTAGGAAAGAGAGGCCTTGTGAAGCTGTCTCATGATTCCACTACATCCTTTTAAAACGACAACGACATTTTTATGGAGTTATTGATTCTTGCAAATATCACCTAGCTGGGTTACGAAACATCTGCAAGGAAGCAAACAAGGTCAGAGAGCACCGAGGATTGCACAGTTCAGTCCTGAGCCTCAGATATTCTCTTCCGTTGGATGCCTTCCTTTTCATGCTGGCCTTCCTCTTTTGCAAAGTTAGCCCTGGTCGTGTGACACTTTCCCCTTCTTCTTCCTCATTCCCTTTTCCTTTGGTTCTCTCCCTAAATAATACACACACACACACACAAACACACACACACACACACACACACACACACACACACACACAGAGAGAGAGAGAGAGAGAGAGAGAGAGAGAGAGAGAGAGAGAGAGAGAGAGACCTCCCATCTTGCTATTTCAATTATTTAATTTGTGCGAGCAAATCCGCATGAGCTCCCTGAAAAAGCCAAATGCCTTAAATACAAATCACCCCAGATGATTCCACCCAGGACCAGGTTGCCCTCACCCAAGCACTGGGGCAGGCCCGTAATGAGCTCTGCAGAGAGTTTCCTTCGATCTTACACACCACTGGTAGGAGAGCGGGAGGGGGAGAGAAAGAACAGAGGGAGCGAACATTTCTCTCTCTGATTGCAAAAAAGAAGAAGGAGAAGAAGGAGAAGAAGAAGGAGGAGGGGGAGGGGAGGAGGAGGAGGAGGAGGGGGGAGGAGGGGGAGGAGGGGAGGAGGAGGAGGAGGGGGGAGGAGGGGAGGAGGAGGAGGAGAAGGAGAAGGAGAAGAAGGAGGAGGAGGGGGAGGAGGGGAGGAGGAGGAGGGGAGGAGGAGGGGAGACATATTTAATAATAATAATAATATATATAAAGTTGGAAGGGACCTTGGAGGTCATCTAGTCCAACCCCCTGCTCAGGCAGGAAACCCTATACCATTTCGGACAAATGGCTGTCCAATCTTTTCTTAAAAACTTCCAGTGTTGGAGCATTCACCACCTCTGGAGGCAGGTTGTTCCACTGGTTAATTGTTCTCACTGTCAGGAAGTTTCTCCTTAGTTCTAGGTTGATTCTCTCCTTGACTAGTTTCCATCCGTTGCTTCTTGTCCTGCTTTCAGGTGCTTTGGAGAATAGCTTGACTCCCTCTTCTTTGGGGCAGCCCCTGAGATATTGGAACACTGCTATCATGTCCCCCCTCGTCCTTCTCTTCATTAAACTACACATACCCAATTCCAGCAACCATTCCCTATATGATTTAGCCTCCAGCCCCCTAGAGGAGGAGGAGGAGGATGAGAAGAAGAAGAAGAAGAAGAAGAAGAAGAAGAAGAAGAAGAAGAAGAAGAAGAAGAAGAAGAAGAAGAAGAAGAAGAAGAAGAAGAAAAAGAAATAATAATCTTTTTTCTTCTTTCCTTCCCCAGTTAGCCGGCTTGGGAAAAGAAGCCTGTTTTTAAATCAGCAACTTTCTACCCCTGGAAAGGGTCCACAGACGGCTTCCTCCCCACCCAAGAGGTGAAATTCTGTGGATCGGCTCCTAGCATGCTGGGTTTGATAACCCTTCCTCTGCCCTCTTTACTTCCTGGAGAATGCATAGCTCTGGGCTCTGTCGGTTCCCCAGCTATTCCCTTGGCTCAGACCCAGCTCCTGCTTACTCTTGCATCCCGTTTCCCACAGCAGCTTGTGAGCATCAGTGGGAAGTCCTCAAGGAAGATGCGAGAGCATCGTCAAAAGCAGGCCGCTTCTACTAAAGAAAGGACCGTTCCAGCCCCTCCCCCCAAGGAACGAAATCTGCACTTATGAATTTCTCCTTCCGTTGAGCAGAAGCAAGGATCAAAGGAGCATCGCCCAAGAATCCTGAACATAGGGATAATTGTGAGGAAACTTTGTAGACGAGAAGTTGTTGAACTGGTAGGAAACACCACCGCCCTTCCCCCAGAGAACAGTACAATTCACAAGTTTGGTTGAGCCCTATCAGGATGGAAGTACAAGCATCCAGCTGGGGTAAGGAAAATTCACATTCTGGAGTTATGTTCAAGAGAGAATGACTGAGTGATTTCTACAGTGGTTTGACTATATACCCCTGTATAAGTCGAATCCCGAGTGCCGCGTAACAGAGTGAGCGCCTGTTACTCGTCCCAGCTTCTGCCAACCTAGCAGTTCGAAAGCACGTAAAAACGCAAGTAGAAAAATAGGGACCACGACAGTGGGAAGGTAACAGCGTTCCGTGCGCCTTTGGCGTCTAGTCATGCCGGCCACATGACCACGGAGACGTCCTCGGACAAGCGCTGGCTCTTCGGCTTTGAAACGGAGATGAGCACCGGCCCCTAGAGTCGGAAACGACTAGCACGCATTTGCGGGGGAACCTTTACCTTTACCTTTTATAAGTAGACAGGATACATAACAGAGTCGGCCTGTTGTGCATTCTTTTTTTTTAAAGCAGGTGGGAGGCTAATGAGACCTCGACCTGTTTGGCCAAAAGCAGCCAATCCAAAACTACTTGTTCAATAGCCCTTACTGCCTTCCAAAAAGCAGAGAGTAAAATCATTTAAACTCCTATCGGAGTTTCTCTTGGTCCAATCTTACACTACACAAAATCAAAGCAAATTGTTTTTGGTCTCCTGTTGATGTTGGCTTCCATCTTGAGACCGTGTAGTTACTTCTTCGTTGCTTGGCCCCTAAAGGCCTCTTTTATACCTTCTGCAAGGCCACCTCTAAATTCCCTTGCAGCCAATCATTCTGGACAGCCGATTTGTTGTGCCAATATTACACCCGACTCTTTCTGTATTTAAGTCCTCTTGAAGTTTTCTGTTAGCCATTTGGCTTCTGCTGGTCTCTCATCTTCTCATCTGCTCCCCCAGTTTTCCCTTATCTCCATTTCACTCAATTTCTCTTTCCACAAATGTCTCCTTGTCAGTTGTCCAGCTATTTCTCCATTTCCCTCTATACCTTTAGGTTCTTTATCTGTAAAATTAGATGGGGTTAGAAAGAGCCTTGGTAGAGCAGTGGGCTAATGCCTCCTTAAGTAACACCAGCTGCCTGCAATTAGTGCAGGTTCGAGTCCCACCAGGCTCAAGGTTGACTCAGCCTTCCATCCTTCCCAGGTAGGTAAAATGAGGACCCAGATTGTTGGGGGCAATTAAGCTGACTTTGTAATAATGCCGCTTGGGGTGTGTGTGTGTGAAAGCCCTAACAAGCAGGCATATACATAGAATGAAGGCTACTGCTAAGCTTGTAAGCCGCCCTGAGTCTTCGGAGAAGGGCGGGATATAAATGGAATTAAAATAAATAAAATGAATAAAATAAAGTTCTCTTCAGTATACCTTTGGACTCTCTTCCATACAGAAAGCTAAATTTGGAAGATATCAAGAAGGCCACTCAGTGTAAACTTCACATAACCCTTCCTTCTTAAAAGGAAAACTGTATTTTACCTGATATACAGATGTTTTTCCTGATATACAGAAGTGTGCAGTTTCTGATCTGAGAATTCCAATCCAGACAGTCAAAGTGATATGTGGTCCAAAGGATTTGTGCCCCAACCTACACATTATTGTGGAAGAGTGAATTCAGATGATTTGCTGAAAGAATACAGGCCAAGTAAAACTCTTTCTCACTTTTGAAGTGGCATAATCTAGCTTTTATTAAAAGCTTATCTAGCTTTTATTAATGTCACTATGTACCTGCGTGCATGATTTTTAAGCACCCAAATAAGAAAAAAAAGAGACAGAGATTTCCATGTAGTCCCTCAAAGATTGGACTCAGCTCCAAGAATACTTAATCAAGTCAAACAGGAAAGAAATTGACATCAAATTGGACGTGAGCAATTTTTTGTGCCTCAGAATTCCACTTTTTAAAAAGTGTTCTGAAGGGCTACAGAGGTTATGAGGATAATATGTTGATGTTATTGGAGGCCTGGAACTGAAATGATTTGGATAATTTGGGACATTGTTTTAAAGCAAAAAAAAAAAAGTGATCGTTGCCAGTTAAGTATATGCATATTCATCTGCTATTTTATTTATTATTATTATCTGTTAAATTTATATATCGCCCCCTCACTAATATGGTGACTGTACACTGTTGTTGAAGAATAACTGTCTGGGAGAGAACTCTTTTTGAATAGGACGGCAAAATCAAAAGCCTCATCTAGTGAATGCTCAATGGATTTGTGTTGGAGTGGATTTAGAAGATCTATCAAAATGGATTCCATCATGGAACAGGCAGCTGCACTGTTCAGCTCTGTGTGTGTGTTTGTGTCTCTGTGTGTGAAACAGAGAGAGAGAGAGAAGGAGAGAGAAAAGGAGAGAGAGAGAATCCAATTGGTTTGGGAAGGTGCATGCTCCTTGCATATCAATGAGAATGTAAAGCTACTTGGAGATTTACAATAGGGAGCTTTGCAATTGAAACCCAGTGCCTGGGGAAAAAAAATAATTTGTGGTGTTGGAATCATGCTCCACACAACTTTTGCTCTATCTCGTTGTCGGGTAACAATTTTTGTCCAGCTGATTCCCAGAACTTCCTCTTTCTCTGCCAAGAGCCTGAGGGAACCGCCCCCCCCCCACCCCCCGCCCCCACCAACCTCAACCCAGGGGTGCCTGCCTATTACTGACCACCAGTGACAAAGATGGAGAATCTCAATCCTGTTGATTTCCATTAGCTCATCTGAGAATATCCCCCACGCAACCCACCCAGGAGCCACGTCTGTTTGTGGCTTCTGAATGGCTGCATAACTTTGCTCTTTCGGTAATCTCCTGAATGGCATAAATAACTCCAGGTGTCCCCTCTGGTGAACCGAGCCACGTGGAGTTATTTTTACAGCCTGATGGCAAGGAAAAGGGAGCCAAGGAGAGAGAGGATTTCTTTGCAGCAAGAAAATCAGGGCCAGCCAAATATAAGAAGTTCCACCAAGATGACTTTCCTACCAGCACCATCTACCGGTCACCCAGGACCAAAGCATAGTCCTTCTCCCTCTTGCTCTTTTGCAGCCTCTCTGTGCATCTGCATACTCTCTGGAATTGCGGCTCACAAAAGGCTGTGTCTTTGGTAGCCAGAAAAGGGCCACCAATAGAGTCAAATCTTACTATTTCTCCTCTCTGAAGTTTTCAAAATATAGTCAAAATTTCTCCTCCTCCTCATTTCTCCTTCTCCTTTTTTCTCCTCCTTCTCCTCCCCTCCAATAATAATAATAATAATAATAATAATAATAATAATAATAATAATAATAAGAAGAAGAAGAAGAAGAAGAAGAACAACAACAACAACAACAACAGTAGTAGTAGTAATAGTAATAGTAATAATAATAATAATGTTGGAAGGGGCCTTGGAGGTCATCTAGTCCAACCCCCTGCTCAGGCAGGAAACCCTATACCATTTCGGACAAATGGCTGTCCAGTCTCTTCTTAAAAACTTCCAGTGTTGGAGCATTCACAGCTTCTGGAGGCAGGTTGTTCCACTGGTTAATTGTTCTAACTGTCAGGAAGTTTCTCTTTAGTTCTAGGTTGCTTCTCTCCTTGACTAGTTTCTATCCATTGTTTCTTGTCCTGCCTTCAGGTGCTTTGGAGAATAGCTTGACTCCCTCTTCTTTGGGGCAAACCCTGAGATATTGGAAGACTGCTATCCTGTCACCCCTCGTCTTTCTTTTCATTAGACTAGACATTCCCAATTCCAGCAACTGTTCTTTATATGTTTTATCTCCTATCTCCTCCTCCTCCTCCTGCCCACAGGTGCAGGATCCACTTTTCAGATCAACAAATGCCATGTTGCATGATCAGATGCACGATCCGGGTCCAAATGGGCAATTTTCACGTATGCATTCATGTTGTAGGTGGTCAATTGTATATGTTTTGAATATTTAGTCAAATACGTGGTAGTAGAATCCTGCCAGATAAGGAAGCGTGGACCGTACAAGGACTAGGCAAGTACAAATAAGATGCTACATTTCCTTCATTGCTTGGCATGCATTGAACTTGAGTGTAAGAGATGTCCAAATCTAGGAACGTCTCCATGATTAGCATTCAGTGGCATCAGCTGTCGACCTGAAAGAGATCCTGCAATGGTCTTATTAGAATACAGGAATTGGTAACATCTGATCTGTCAGGTGCAAATAACTAGGAGCATTTGTTGAGTTCAGAGCACAGAAGAGTTTATTTTTGTTACCTCTAATAAAATAATCTAGTCAAAGTTAAATTACCCTAAAGTTAGATAAGGGCCAATAGAATTCCTAGGGGACTGGACTTAGGTCTCTTTTGGCAACGTAATGACTCCAAACTGATGACACAGCTCAGCCCGCTCTTCTCCTACATCATCATCTTTAACATGATGACATTCTGAATAATAGAATTCAATTCTTGTCTATCTCTTATGCAAAGAGGAGAACAGTGGCCAGCCTATGAAAAACTTTGGGTAAGACTAAGAAGATTCAAAGGGATGCAGCCCAAATAATGAAACTTTAATCAATTAACAGGATCTGTTTTAAATGGCCATACTGTATTCTATACCATCCTTTTGCAAACACTGCTATCCAAATGGGTTTATTGATGAAAACTATTGATATGTTAGATTTATACTTTGCTATAACTTCTACAGCATGCAGTGGAATGCATAGCATTCTCTCTTCTGATTATCCACATAACCATAATTTTATGAAATAGGATGGTTTGAGAGAGAATGAATATTTCCTTTGAGCTTTCATGGACCATGGATGA
Organism: Vipera ursinii; assembly: GCF_947247035.1. Lineage (NCBI taxonomy): Eukaryota > Metazoa > Chordata > Lepidosauria > Squamata > Viperidae > Vipera > Vipera ursinii. The sequence goes on from NC_139525.1 coordinate 9,681,329, forward strand.
AAAAGCCTTAGGATTGTAGTCCTAAGTTCAATACTTCAACCATGGGACATTAGATTGTTCCTCTAGATCAATATTAAAAGACAGGGAACATTAAGCTTTGTAATTGCGAAATACTGGGAACATCCAAAGGATGGGCCAGAAGGTGAATGCTTCGGTGCAAGTCAAGCTACTCTGAACTTAAGATGAAATCCTTCTGAGTAGAAATGTTGAAGTTTGCAATGTTGAAAACACCAACCTGGTGCTTGAAACATCTGGCGGAAGGCATCAACTGTATTTTGGATGCTGTCACACAAAATAATGTTCATTGCTTTCCTAGGCATGCATTTCAACCGAGAAGGTAGTGGCACATGGTTCCTCAGAGATTTGTTGGACTAGGTCAGTTGCAAGGTCAAACTGGAACTAGATTTTGTTCCTGATCAAGTGAAAAGCAATCACAACCAGGTGATCTATGGAAAAAAGAAATCCAGAATTCATATTTGGGTGCTTCCTTTGAATTCTGAAGGCTGCACGCTCTTTTGTGTCATGGGGAACGATGTTAAGAACAACACTGTATCACCCAGTGATGGATCAAGTCTATTCAGATTAGTTCGTGATGGTTGACAATCTGGTCACGGGGTTTTCAACCTATTGACTTGTTGACTACTTCTGTGAGCCAGTGTCAGCTGCAATGAATTATTGTAACAATCAAGGCTGCTGGGTATATTTATTTCAAAATAAAGAGCAATGTTATTCACATCTACTCGAAGCAAATCCTTTTGATATCAATACAAATCGAACTAGTTCATGAAAGCTAATTAACCCATTTTCTGCACATGCAAAATATATAAGATGGATGATGGTGATGATGTTAGGAGTGTGCTATCTGATCACAGAATCAAGAAGTTCCCTAGATATCTAAATAATCCAATGAAGAGCCAGAATTCTCCAACCACTAGGAATAATGATAGCCCACAAACTCACAGCCATACTCCGCCAGGAATTATCCAGTGCCAAAGACAAGACACAGAAGGATGAAAGAAGCAATGTCATCTACAAAATCAAACTGTAACAATTGCAACCACTTCTATGTGGGACAAACATCACACCAATTAGAAACCAGGGTCCATGAATACCGGCTAGTGGTCAAACACCATGATACCAAATCCTTAATCACTACCCACACTGACACCAAACAACACCAGTTTGATGGGAGCAACACAAAAATTATCAGCTACACTACTACCCACCACACTCTTGAGTTCATTGAAGCCTCCATCAACAGACACATTGTTCTACAACCAGCCTATGAAACCCTCAGAATCAAAAATCAACGTCACAGTCAATCAGAGACAGCAGCGACCCTCAATCGACCCATGGAAGACCCCCTTCCCCACCCCCCCCAGCAGTTCCAATGACCCTGACCCAATGTAACCTCCCCATCACAAGACCCATCTGATGGACTCACACCTGACCCATCACAAGACCCTCACTTGACACACCCCCGGCCTGAAGCCCTTATAAGCAGAAGAACACTGACATCCCCTAAATTCTGCTGAAGGCGTCGCCTAGCCTGGCAACAAAATGTTTGGAAACCAACCCACAAGCTCGGAGAACAAACCTTCACCCTCAAATAATCCAATGTCCAAAAGCTAGAGGAAGAAATTATCTAACATCACGGTCCTTTCTGAATATTATTTCTAAACCAAGGTTATGACTGGTGTGTGTTATTTATCATGGGCCGGGGGATTTTGCAGGCAAAGTCAAAATAGCGGCCTCAATTATGCAATCCAAGGGCTACCTCTTTTTTACACGTGTTACAGAAGTGGAACGTATGCAAAAAAAAAAAGGGATGGGTTTCTGATTCCTTAGTTGTGGCCACCCGCTCGATGTTTTAACCCCATCCCGCCCCCCCTGCCCCCCATACACCCCCAACTGGGGACCGCATAGGATTTAGTGCTAAGCACAAAAGCACTTTAACAAGATTCCTAACAGACTTAAAACTGTTCTGTGTTTCGGTTTGCCTCCATTTCACTCTTTCTTTTAAATATCATACCTAGGTGCAAAGAAATAAAGGCAGGTTCCAGGCCAACAGAAAAGTAAGGCTATTTATCTTGTTTTGCTTCTGCCAGTAACACACGTAGCCTACTTTTAAACACACCAAATTAGCCCCCAGTTGCGATT